>NC_044364.1:24371524-24671524 GCF_007364275.1 Archocentrus centrarchus
AGGGATGGTTTAGGGTCACCTGATCCAGCTTTAACTATAAGCTTGATCAAAAAGGAAAGTTTTAAGCCTAATCTTAAAAATAGAGAGGGTGTCTGTCTCCCGAATCCAAACTGGGAGCTGGGTCCACAGAAGAGGGGCCTGAAAACTGAAGGCTCTGCCTCCCATTCTACTCTTAAGTATCTTAGGAACCACAAGTAAGCCAGCAGTCAGAGAGCAAAGTGCTCTTTTGGGGTGATATGGTACTATGAGGTCTTTGAGATAAGATGGGGCCTGATTATTCAAGACCTTGTATGTGAGGAGAAGGATTTTAAATTCTATTCTAGATTTGACAGGTTATTCTATCATGGTGTGTATCACATCAGCACTTGTAGCTCGTGGTTAGAGCCCTTTGAGTGGAAAGACTGCTTTTCAGTGTACATTAAAAGTCCAACTGACTAAATAATGACAGAATTATCTCAGCTAAAATTAATATATCAAGTATTAAGTTGTGATTTCAACAAGCTCTAAAGTTTGAGGCTTCATATCATTAGCATATATTATCATAGCAGCCTGAAATAGTCCATGTTTATTCTCCACTTCACATAAATAAGGCCAAGGTGTACAAAGGGTACTAAACAAACATAAAACAGACATTAATTCTTAATAATCATTTAATTGCATAGTTAATTTTTTTTTCCCAGTCTCCCGTGGTCTTATAGTGATAGTAATATACAGTGAATCAGACACATGTACTGTGATTAAAAAATATATTTTGTAGTCTTATTAAAGACCTCTAGAGCTTTTGTAAAGAAAAAACAACAGTGGCTTTAAATAATATGGACAAAACACAAAAACAGTTCTTAACTAATCAAACTGTTAAGTAATCAAGTCAGCTGAGGAAAATACAAAACAAATTATTTTAAGGGATTATTTTGATGGGCACTGATTAAGTGTGCAGACCAGATTGAATGCTAAAGCACTTTGAGGTGACTGTTTGTTGTGATTTGGTGCTATATAAAAATTTAATTGAAACTGAAATGAATAGTTGTTAGATTTCTCTTATCTGTCAGCATGTACAGTTCTTTTTACACCCATGCATACATACATACACATACATACATACAGAGTATTAAGTCAGACACTTTTTATTTTTGGGACACGTATCTGTTGTTGCAGTTAGTCCCTTTCACGGCGGAGCGGAGTATTAAAATGAATCACATAAAGGTGACTCATTTTAATACTAATTTTAATACTAAGATTAGTGCCAGACAACTTAGTGCTTTGACTAATGCTGAAAGTAAGCATGCATGACTGTTATTGTTGCTGCTATGACTTATTTATTTGGAAAACCAGTGTGTAAGTGGCACAGGTGGCTTCCCCATATAGTAGCTGTAAATGCAGTGTTTTAGGTCCCTCTCCTACAGCAACTTTTCATTGATCTTTTTCCTTAACCATAATGTTTAGAACAGAGCACCACATATTTCTGGCACATTTCTTTAGAGCAGAATACACAGACACAATCCCAGTGCTCTCTGCCTGACTTGCACATCTTAGGTGCCGTTTACACGAAGCCGTTTTCACTGGAAACTGTGTCGTTTTGATGCGTTTCAGCCTTTCGTTTACACGATGGCGTTTCAGAAACGATCTGCGTTTACACGATGACGTGAAACGATGAAACAATGAAAACGATGTAGTTCCCATGCCAGGCCACAAGTTGGCGTTGGTTTTCTCTTTGCAAAGTTTGTTTATGCAAGACGCGCATGTGTGGAGTGACACAGTAGGTAGTGCTGCAAATTGTTCATTACTTACAAAACGGCCAATGTGAGAGGTTTTGTTTGGACTGACGATGAGGTTGGATCGCTGGTGCACACAACGCTGAATTACAAAACGGTAAAAACACAAGAAAAGCATAAGAAGCACTCGCGAATCCGCGAGTGCTGTTTATCAATTTGCGCGTGCGCGAAAAACTGTGGCCGTCGCAACCATAGTGCGCATGTGCGAGTCGAGCATTTTCAAATCACCCCGGTTTCAAGTGTTTACACGAGAACGCAAGCCGGTGCGTTTCTGAAACACTCCACTCTGGACCCCGTTTCCGAAACACATCGTTTTCACTCTGTTGTCATGTAACGCAAGGCCGAAACGCATCAAAACGACACCGTTTCAAAATGAAAACGGTCTCGTGTAAACGGCACCTAAAATGGAGCCTTCTCTGACAGGACCAGCAATAATCAATTCCTGTTTAAATTTCAGTTTTACTTTTTGTTTACAAACATTTGCAGTGTGGCTAAATAATCGTTTATTGTTTATTTACAGACATTACCACCAGTTTTCCTAAGTGCTGGTTGGGGCGTTACCACTTGTGGTCTCATTGTCCACGTCACAGACAGGGGATCTCATTACAGTCAAGCAACAGCCGACATACAAAAAAAAATGATGTTTTGTTTGATTTTTTGATGCTAAAATAATCACAAAATGTGAGTTGACTCTAAGAACAACTTTAATATAGTGCAAAACAAGCCCAGCAGTTACAATAGAGTGCACAATATTTCAGATATGTTCTTGTGAGTCACAGGGACCAGTCATAATTAAGCCTTTGCTAATATCAAACTGGCAGTCTAATAAAACACATTACAAATAGGAACATTGCAGATGAACTTGAAGAGGTCTGCTTAGGGAAAATACACAGTTTATAACCTATATTTCACAGTGAAGATTTTCAACCCTTAAAGTTTTAAATAGTTTTTACATCTCTGTTGTACGAGAGACCAAGAGAGAACAATGGAGAGCGCAGCAAAAAGAAAAAAATAGGCAACAGCAAATCCTGTCTCACTTAAATCCTTATCTATCCCTAGGCAGACAGGAAACCCATATAAGACTTATTTCCCACACCCACACCCAAACCACACACACAAATGAATGGGGAGAGTGAGCTCTTCCTCTCCTGTCCTGTGAATAAAAACAAGATGAGAGGAAAGCAGACCTGTGACTGTGTGTCTGTTCCAGTTGGTTCAGAGTGTCTTCATATTTAAATGAGTGCATTTTCTTTCCTTACACAGGTGTAGACTGGGAGTAGGTGTGATATTTAAATGTAATGACCAGATACCAAAATGCAGGAGATAGCATGCTTTCACTGTTAGAGACAAAGAGGAATGGCACTTTTCTTTGGGCTCAGCAGAAAACAAACACACAGCATGCAGACACCATGTCTGCACAGAAAGTGTAGCGTGAGCAGTACGCTTGCAAAGCTAAGCTTTACTTTAAAACCAAACATTCTCCATTTCTGGTTTGTCATCCTTTTTCAATTATGACCACCGTTCAGATAGTAGTAAGTAGGGCTGCAAAGATTCGGTGACCTAATCGATGACATCCTCTACAAAAATCAGTTGACGTGGAATTTTAATGTCGACAGGTCATATTCTAAAACCATATATGTGATTTTGTAACTGCAGTACACTACAGGAAGATATGGGCCAGTATTACCTCCATTTCTGTCAATAACAATGAAGAAGAAAGTAACATGAACAACACAACGATGGTGGAACAGAGAGGAGGGTGGAGAAAAGGAAAGAAAATGGAGACAGACTGTCAAAGGTGTGGGAGCATTTCACAGAAACCAAAAATAAAGCTGAATGCAGACTGTGCAGAGCAGAGCTTTCCTTCCACGGCAGCATCACTGCAATGCTGAGCGTTTAAAACGTCGGCACCCTGGAGCTGTGACGTCAGCTCTGGATGGGTACGTTTTAGAGAGTTAGTGCGTCGTTGATACCTGTTAATGTTTGTACAGTAATGGTTCTCTTAGTTTTGTCAGAAACGAGCTCTCATGGATGATGTTTGCTGAACGCCACCATTTCAGTTATGTTAGCTAAGGAGTGAAGAACAATAGGAGCAGTTACTTTGTCTAATTTTTTCTCTCATTAATATTAGCATTCATTCTGAACAGTAAACCTCTTTGTGAACTGAATCATCTGTAAACTTTTCAGTTGTTTTGGATGAAAAAAGGCCATTTTTATTTACTTATTTGCACATTATATATTCATTTAAAAATAAAAATTGCATTCACTTTAATATGCATTGTTTATTTGATATTTATTGTAATGTCACATTAATGTTAAAAATACATTTGATTAGTTTCAAACTCGTATTTTTATGGTTCATTATTTTAATTGTGAGCAGAGACAACAAGGTGATATTCACAGGTGTGCAGGCTTGAACAGGTGAGGTGAGATTGAAATAATCGTTGACTAATCGACAAATTGAAAAAAACAATTGACAGATCAGTCAACCTGCTAACAACCAAAGCAATTACAAGGAGGTTTTTATGCAGCACTTTCTTTGTGACTAATTTCACACAGCAGTCGCAAGCAACCTCCGGCAACTGTGAGGGAATACACATTTTTTGCCAGGGGACTGCCAACTGGCCTCTAGGCCTGTTTTACTGAAGCCTAAGGTAGCAAAAAATATGGTATCACCACACTTGCCATAACCTACGGCGTAACCTGACGTGCACCTCCCCAGAAATGTAACTACACATTGCGTCAATGGAGTCTGCAACCTTTGTGATTGGCCTGTCCAGTACTGTCAATGACTCCTATGCATTTCTGTCTATTTTTTCTCCACAGTTTTTGAATCAATCAGTGACAGAATAACAATCATTTTCTCAATATAAGGATTCACAAATGTCAGCAAAATCCTGGAGGGAGATTGCTGAAACTACTGGAATGGAAGTAAAGGAATGTACAAAGAACTGGAAAAACCTGAGGGACAAACATTCCCACACCAAAGAGTGGGGACCCAGGAGGGAAAAAAAGTCCTGCCATTTTATTTGTTTCTGGCACCACATAGAAAACACTGGGACACAACCACAATTAACAATGAAAACATAATGCACCAGCACAAGCTGGTTGTTGCAGGCAATGAGGCTGGCCACTTACATAGGTTGCATCGTAGGCTCTATAAAGATTCTCTATCTAAATCAGGCCTTATTCACAAGTGGTCGACACAGCAGGTGGCTCTGCAGAGTTGATTTGGCAGATTTTTATGCTGGATGCCGTTCCTGACATAACCCCCAAAGGATTTGTGCCTCCTGTACATATATGTATATACATATTAGACATGAAAGCATGACAGGGAATCCTACATCCATCAGCATGTCCGTAGGGAAAATATACTGATGTGTGCGATGGACCAAAAACAGCAGGAGCCTCCAAGGAAAATATGCCATACTTGTTGGAAAACTCATTTCCTTGTTTTGGTTTAGAAAACTGCTGTGGAAAATTTTTAGTCTGACCACATTATCTGACTGAGTGGATTATTTCATACTAAAAGTGAGAAAAAGTGAAGCCAAAATGATTATAACGTGGAGATTTTTTTTGTTTTTGATAGATATTAGGATTCCCGGTCAGAAACTTAGTTGTGTTTATCTGTTAAACTGTTTGGGTTAGCTTGGAAAACAAGACTTAACTCCAATATAACCAGGGGTTAAATTGTACCTTAAAATTGCATAAAATAGTGCCGATCTTGTGAACACCTGCTCCATCAGCTGATTGCACTGCTTGGTCTGTACAGCCAACCCCACCAGTCAAACACACAGGGGACAGTGGGCAGTCTGGTGAACCACCAGTGCACCTGACTCAATCAGGTTCTCTTCCACGCAGTTCTCAATTAAAGTGTTCTACAAATCCAACCCTACAGCTAACATTTAGATTTTTCCATTTCAATGCAGCTTGCTGACAATAACTAACCACTTACTGCTTAAGAGACAGAAACGGGACAGTATAAAACTCATTGCTTCAGCCAGGGGTCACCAGGAAAGTCACCCCCTTAGACTGCTTTTTAGTTTTAGTTTCCATTTTTTGCACTTAGTTATTGGTCTTTCACTAGATAGCTAACATAAACTAATGTAAGTCAATTAGCAGCAATGAAGCATTGACAGCCCATTCTGTACTTGCACAAGATGGCCCTACACATGCTCTAAAAACTTTAAACGCTTATTTTTTAAATCCAGTTTCATGGACGGTGTTTTTTAGAGTAGGCCTCCATGGTATAAATTAGTCTTAATACATGAAGTGTTTCATGGGATATGGAAAACTTTCTAGGTTCTACCTAATGAGATAGCTACATTACTAAAATTGCCACTTTGTGACCAGGATGCACATTCAGATATAAAGCTAACTACTTACATGACATCCAAACCCCTTTCTTTTGGCTGGCCCCCATTAAGGGTCACCTCAGCAGAACATCTGGGTGCATCTCATCCTGTCCCAAGCATCATCTTCTGTCACCCAACTGAATGTCCTCCTTCACTACATCCACAAATCTTATCTGTGGTCTTTCTCTTTTCCTCAATTAATTTAAATAAAAGCCCACAGCCAATTAATTTTGAGAAAGGAAAAAAGGGGAGTGGGGGTGTAATTAAGGGAGAGACACTGCAGTCAGTGTTGTTCTCTTGTATCTATGGGAGACTAGAGTAAAGCAACATCCAGCCAGAGGAAAACAGACTGAAGTAAACACAAGAGGACTAAATTAAAGCCAAATGTCTGAGAGAGGGAGAGTGTGTGTGTGTGTGTGTGTGTGTGTGTGTGTGTGTGTGTGTGTGTGTGTGTGTTGGGACTCTGGGGGATGGGACTTGTCTTGGTGAATTATGGAGAGGGTGCCAGCAGGGTGGGGTCACTGAGATATTTACAACATAAGAGGCCCAACCTAAACATGCAGCCTGTGACAGGTCCTGTCTCAAGTGACCGCTGTCTTTAGAAGTGCAGGCACATACACCCCATATGCAGTTGTGGTCAGAAGTTTACATACACTCATCATGGGCATGAATGTGATGGTAATTCTGGTCTTTTAATGATTTCTTTGAACTGTTGTTTTTCCAGGGTGGAATGATTGTACAGCACACATCTTGAATGACTTTAAAAAACAAGAATTGAGTGCACAAATTTGAAATTATTTAGGATTTTCTCTGATCCACACAGGATCAAAAGTATATGCATACACTCAATCTTTTAGTGATGCTGAAGGTTCTACAATTTATTTTAACTTGACAAGGCCAAGGCCTGTTAACTTCTCGTTACTGATCATGACTGACTACAACTGCTAGTTTCTCTTTACCAGCTTAAAAAATGATTTGTTGGCATCACTCGCTGGGATTGACCAACACCCAGAACAATGGTAAAGTCCAAGGATCTCAGAGAAGATCTAAAAAGAAGATTGTAGATTTACACAAGTTGCAAAGGTCTCTTGGAGCCATTTCTAAACAACTGCAAATCCCAAGCTGTATATAACTTATTCTGATGTGCTCCATCTTGCCAAGGTCTGGAAGAAGACCCAAACTGTCACCTTCAGAGAGAGGATGGTTAGGATGTTCAGGAACATCCCAGGAACTACCAAGGCTCAAGCCTGCAATGGACTGGAAACTGCTGGAACACCAGTGTCACTGTCCACAGTGATGCGAGTTGTACATCACCATGGACTGAGAGGGTATCAACCAAGAAAGAAGCCCCTGCTCCAAAAATCAACACCTTCAAGCTCAACTAAAATTTTGCAGCTATTCATGGATCAGCCAAATGCCTTCAAGAGAAAAGTTATGGTCAGATGTGACAAAGACTGGGCTATTTGGTATGTTTGGAGGAGTAAAGGTGAGGCTTTCACACCTAAGAACACTGTACCAACTGTCAAACACGGTGGTGGTAGTCATGCTCTGGGGCCATTTTGCTCCCAGTGCATTGCACAAAGGGGATGGTATAATGAAAACTACCTCCAAATTCTTCAACTTCACTTCAACAGCTAGATGGTTGAAACATGGGATACAACTGGGTGTTCCAACTGAACAATGATTTCAAACATACATCAAAACTGGTTTTATAATAGATAAAACAGGGTAACAATTAAGCACTCCTGACTGAATATATAATCAAGTTGTTGCATACACTTAACTCTATCCATCATACCCCTTCTCACCTGCTGTGCATTGATGTTCAGCAGCCTTTATACGCCGAGCTTACAAGCACCTGGTATTCCCAGGCAGTCTCCCATCCAAGTACTAATCAGGCCCAACCCTGCTGAGATCAGATGAGATGAGGCATGCTCAGGGTGGTATGGCAGCAAGCCTCTACCAATTCTGCAAAGTGGTGTGGTCAAATATTCATCCAGAATTAAGCCAGGAGCTTGCTGGTCAAAAGCATCTGGTCAAGTTGCAAATTACTGAGAAACATTTAACCAAATATCAATGGGAGTATATGTATTCATTTGAACTTATACTTTTGATCCTGTGTGGATCAGAGAAAATCTCAAACAAATTGAAACAGTGCATCCAATTCTTTCTTTTTTTTAAGTCATTAAAGATGTATGCTGTACAATCACTCCATCCTAAAAATCATATATTATAAACTTTCCCCTTAAATGGTGCCACATTTGTGGGTTAAACTCAAGAAAATCTTCTCTGCAAGAAGTATTTTCATTTCCATCTAACAATGTGGCATCCTTTTGTTTGTAAACATTACCTAGTCCATATCAGTATAGATATCCTGCACGATTCTCCCATTGAGATCAGATGTGTTCCTTTAATTTTTTTATTTTTTTTTTGCAGTGTACTGGAGGATAACTTTTGTTTCTTTGTTTACTTATGTATACTTGCATGTGTGTCAATAACTGGGCTCTATGTGTAAAACTGAAGAAATTTGATTTCTGTTGAGGTTTTTTTTTTTAATTTTATTTTTTTATCCAAATGATGTGACAGCAAGAGAGTTTCTGGTTTGAACCTGCCAGCCTGGGCCTTTCTGTGTGGAGTGTGCGGGTAAGATAAATGTTGAGTTTCCAAAAATGGCACTTTTTTCATGCATGCCTTCAGATAACGCAAGCAAGAAATGATACAAATTCGTTAATTAAACATTAGTACAAAATTATCAATAGAGAGTAATCAAATTAAATACTGGCATCTATGAGATAATAAATCAGACAACCAGTGGGGAGAGACTGGAGAAAGCAAATGAGCAAAAAAATTTCTTCATCAGGTTTAGTTAATGGCTCTCTGCTAATATAATAAAAAGCAGGAATGAACATATTCACAGGTAAACTGAAGCTTAGAACACAGCTAATACTTGAGCTGCATCTCTTACAGCTGCCACTGTCATTATCACCATCCTCCTTGTTGCCACAGCTATTACTACTGCCAGCAATACATGTTCTATTACTACTCTTACTAAAACTCACACACAATTTTTCTTCTACCCCTCCATGTATCCTTGGCTGTTTCCTTTCAGCAGTCATCATGCTGTCTTTATTCTTTACAGCTCATTTGCTATTAATCTGAGATCTGACAACATTACCTGCTTCTGTGGGATTTCCCACAATGTCTGAAGTGATTGATTACAGGCCTAAACACCTTCAAAGACAATCTGCACACTGCATCCAAACTATGCCCTTTTTTTAATCTTCACATGTATCAGACAGGTTGACTTGATGTTGAAAAACATAAATGTTTGATACAAAAAAAAAAAAAGATCTTTTCTAACATTCTGCAGCCATGTTGCAGACAAGGACTAGGTTTGATTGATGTTAAAATGTTAAAAATTTCCCAACCATTCACCAGTTAACAATGATATGAAATTATCCTCATCAGCCTGCCTTCTAGTCCTCTTGGAGGATTGTTCCATATGTGCAGAGGGGATTCACAATTTTATTTGCATAGCGCCAAATCACAACAAACAGTCATCTCAAGGTGCTTAAAGATGATTGCTTTAAAGATGAACACTCTAAAGATGAAGTGGACCTCATTGAATAGCTTCTCTTCATGGTCACTGTGCATTTGATTGGTACCCTGGTAGATTAGCAGTATAATAAACTAGAGGATATATGGACACCCGCAGAGAGCATATTGCCTCTGATAATGAAACTTGGGACACAGACACTCAAATTACAGTAACTCTGCAAACAGATTCACATAAACACATGCATGTGCAACAGAAATCCAAATTTTCCACTACATAATCAGCGACACTTTTCAATTAAAAAAATCTAAATAGCATGAGCTTAAAAACCAAAAATACTGTGAAAAGGCCAGATATAAATACCTGTGAAACAAATAAACTAGTATGAGAGTGAAAGAGACAAAGAGTAAGGCAAAATGACAACAAGCATGAATAATTTAGAAGACTGATGAAAAAGCCACTGTGTCTGTGTGTGTGTGTTGGATGTCACAGGGGTCTGGTTATACAACAATGTAATAACTAGACAAGAGATCTGCTGGGTCCACTCGCCTGCTCGTCTACCTCTGTCTGTCTGTCTCAAGCAGCGACTGTCAGGGCTGAAAAATTAAACCAACGTGGAAATGCCAAAATGTTCCTGTAATGGCCACATGAGGCTCTAAAAGCACGTCAGTTCCCACAGACTCCCATAATAAATACCCAACTAAGAGCATTAACATGCATGGTTACATCCTGGTACAAAAACTTTTTTTTTTTGGTTCTATACGTGGCTTCCCTTCTTTTAACAACTGTAAAGTGTTTTGTTTTGTTGATTGTCGAATTGTTTTGTTTATGATTCTATACTATATTTTGATGTTGTTGCTATGACAACCGCAGCAGTGTGACGAACAAGTGAAAAAAAAACTGGAGGAGCAGTCAGACAGGGAGAAAAACAACCAGGAAAAAGAGTGTGTGTGTGTGTGTGTGTGTGTCTAAGTCTTTGAACTCTTATCTACAATGTGTGCCAGATGGCGCTGTGCACACTATTACATAACCAAAACAGTGAATCACATTTGTACGCACAGAGAAACAAGCAGAGAGTCTAAAACTAAATGCCATCAATATCAAACATTTATGAAGTAAATCTTTCAGTAAGGGACGGACACAAACACATTCAGCTCTGACTAAGAATAGAAACTCACTGCCACAGACAAACACACAGTTCAGCAGGAGCAGACCCACACAGCCCACCGTCATCTCAAGTGTGTATGATACAGACTGAATCACAAGAAATAGTGTGACATACAGACAGCAACACAAACACCACAGCAACCACACTGCTACCACACCAAAGCTAGTGTATGAAGACAGTCACAGAGCAGACCGAGCATTAGTTCATTCATGTGATCACACACACACACACACACACACACACACACACACACACACACACACACACACACACACACACACACACACACACACCTGAACAATTAAAGCCATTTATAGACTAATACAGTATACGTTCCAAACAAACCCGTTTGCTACTTTAGCAATAATAGGCTGAGAATTTTGGATGTCATCTCTGTTTTTTGCAGATGATGTGGTTCTGTTGACTTCATCAGGTGATGACCTCCAACTTACACCAGGGCAGTTATGGCCTTTTTTGCAGAGTGTGAAGCGACTGGGATGAGAATTAGCACCTCCAAGTCTGAGGCCATGGTTCTAAGTTACCTGAATTCCCCCACTTGCTACCCCAGGTGGAGAAGTTAAAGTATCTCGGGGACTTGTTCACGAGTGATTTGAAGGAAGAAGTGGGAGACTGGTAGACTGGTGTGTAGAATGGTACAGCATCTGCATTACTGCACATGCTGTACCATTCTGTTGTGATCAAGAGAAAGCTGAATGTGAGAGTGAATCTGCTGACTTACTGGTGATAATGAGCTTATCTGGGTTATCTGGGTTCAGTGTTAGAGACAGGGTGATAAGGGTGACAAGCTCGGTCATTCAGGAGTGCAGCAGTACTGCCCCACCTCCACGTCAAAAAGAAACCGGTTGAGGTAGGCATGTCTGCTTAGACTCCTGCCCCCGAAAAAGCATAAGTAGCACAAAATGGAAGAATGGATTTTAGCAATGTCTTAGTTCATTGGCACTAACTGAAAATCCATTTGGTTGTTTTTTTAGTTGTCTGATACCATTAACTTCAGTGCAGACTGAGACTGCTGCTCAACATCTGCTCACTGATATCATAAAATCTGTCAGCATCTACACATTTTTAACCTGCTTTTCAAACCAGAAGGAATATCATGTAACTGAAAATGTTTTGGAGAGTGTCTTCACTTAAGAGGAATAACTCATACTGCGAAAGTATTGATGCCAACTTGCTAAGTAAACGGTTCTTATCAATTTAAGTGATAACTTTTTCCAGAACTCCCCGCCCAGAAATTAAGCTTGTAACTTAAAACTCTGTCAACCAAGCTTCAGTTTACATCTGTGTCTGTCTGACTCGTAAACTGTTGAAAGAAAGAAGATTTTCACAGGATTCTTTGCAGCCCTATGAAAACGAATACCCCATGATTCAAAAGCTTGCAAAACCACCTTTAGCAGCACTAACTTAAATGTTTTCAGCTTTACTTTATCACTCTGGTCTAATCATTATGGAGGAATTTTGGTACACTCCTCTTTACAGCGTTGCTTCAGTTCACTGAGGTTTGCAAACGTTTGTTTATGCACAGCTCTTTGTAACTGGGTCGAGTTCTGGACTTTGGCTGTTTGGAAGTTTTCTGGTTTTAAAATTTGTGATTTTCAGTGTTCTTGTCCACTCTCACTTTTACTGCAGGCAGGGCTCAGCCCATTAATAGTAGCACTGTAGTAGTAGTAGTAGTAGTAGTAGTAGTAGTAGTAGTAATAATAATAATAATAATAATAATAATAATAATAATAATAATAATACATTGATTCCTTGATATAGTGTGAAACAACTGGAACCATAAAAACACTATGTTATAAATTTTTGGGTAATACCAGCCACCATTACTTTGAAATAAATTGAGAAAATCAAAGTTCACACAAGTTGTATACACTAAGAAATAGAGGGACAAGAATGGACCTAAAAAGGTACAAAGCCTTTGTCGCTCCAGCTGTACCCTAGTGGGGTACAACATTGTACCTCTGAACCTCAGAATGATTTTGTACCTTATTGTCTGTACCTTTAAAAGAACATTTCTGTACCTGTAGTGACAAATATGTACCTTTATATACAGGTACAAAATTGTACCCATTAAAAAGGTACAAATTATGTACCTGATACGGTACAACTGGAGCGACAAAGCCTTTGTACCTTTTTAGGTCCATTCCTGTCCCTCTATTTCTTAGTGTGTAGCAGCTCTGACAGCAACACTGTGTGCAGCAAAACTAACCCACACAGTCCTGGACCATCATCAGTAAGTTCTAACTCCAGAGGAGGCATGTCTTGGCTGCCAGTAACCATAGCTGAGGAGCTGAAGAACTTAAAACTTAGTAACAAAACAAGAAAGTTAACAGATGAATGACATGAATTAGAAAAGCATGACAAACTACCAAACTAACAACAGCAAGAGTCTAATATAGCCAAACAACTTAAAAGAACAGCTGGTAAACAGCAATGGTAAACAGGTCAAAAATCCTCATACATGCACTACAAGAGATGCTGGTCACAACTGAATGAAAACATGGCAAAGCTGCCACCAAAAAAAGCACATTAATGCAAAACCACAGAGATCCACATAGCAAGATGTCCAGAGAGAACTGAATACTTGGAGCTACACACTGTAGTGGATGCGTAACAACACAGTCAGCTTGGCTGACTGGTCCCATTATTGTGCCCAGCCTATAAATAGAAAGCACAGGTCTTACCAGGGCAGGCCACTGTATGTGTTTGGCCTTGGATCCCTGCAGCAGGCCTCCTGCTCCTCCTCCTCCTGCTGCTCCTCCCTCCTTCCTCTTGGCCCAGACCAGCTGGTGCTCCAGTAGAAACAGCTGGAAATCCTCATAGACCTTCACCCACTCCCTCTTTTCCCACTCTTGGTCATCAAACTCCACATATATCTGCAAACAGCACAGGAGATGAAAAAAAAAAATGAAAACAATTGTTAAAAACAATATCAGTAAAATAAACCAAATGAGTATCACATGATGGCAGCACGGTGCCGTGGTGGTTAGCACTGCTGCCTCGCAGCTAGAAGGTCTGGGTTCGACTCCAGCTTGGCCCGGGCCTTTCTGTGTGGAGTTTGCATGTTCTCCCTGTGTTTGTGTGGGTTTACTCCAACAGTCCAAAGACATGCAGTCACTGGGGTTAGGTTAATTGGTTTTAGGTTTAGGGTTTTGGTTAATTGGTGATTCTAAACTGCCCATAACATCTCTGTGTTAGCCCTGCAACAGGTTGGCGACATGTGCAGGGTGTAACCTGCCTTTTGCCCTATGACAGCTGGGATAGGCTCCAGCCTCCCTGCGACCCTGAACAGGATAAGCGGTAGAGGATGGATGGAGTATCTTTTTGCATACTCTTAACATCAAGACCCACAATAAACATCTGTTTAGCACAAGACAAGGAGGAAAAAGGTTAGAGACAGGAGAAAGAGTAATATCTCTGACATACAATTCACTGTAAATAATGAGTAGGATTAGGGACGGGCAATAAAATGATAGATAATTATCACAAATGAACTTTTACTCATCATCAGATCATCGAGGCAACAAAAGGTTCACTGCAATGCAAATGATGCGCAAGAGCTGAACAGCAAGCACTAAAACGAGAAAAGCAAAACTCCCTCATTTTATCATCATCCTGCAGTTCAGGAAAATACAAACAGAACGACTGTTTTAATGACCGTGTTTTGTAAATACTTTCTGTCAATTATTTCTTCCAAAGAGGACCATGCGCTGTGTTAAAATCACCCATGGACACAGAAAGTGATATCTGGGTTGGGATTCAGAAGTTTTCACTCTGTGGGGGGGGGAGAACTGTGAATGGTCACCTACAAAACAATCTGCTGTAATGCTAATGACAGTCTGGGCTTTCTTACCTGTCTGCAAAGGTGTTTTTTGTTGCCCTTAAAATTACTGCAGTGGTTTACCAAAGATAAGCAGTAATAATTTTTTAACCAAAGGTGTGGACACTTTTTTTTTGGAGTGCCCCTTTCAGAACGCACTTTTGGAGGAGAGATTAGAAAAGATAACAAAGTGGTTTCCAGCAGGCAATTTAGTGCATTTTAGGGCTGCATAAAACGATTATTTTAGTAATCGAGTATTCTATCGATTATTCCAGCGATTAATCGAGTAATCGGATAAGAAATACTTTTTTTTATTAACAGTTTATCTGCATATTTTAACTTCCGTAATGCAGTTTCTTGCCATGTGAACAAACAGCGGTGAATGGAGCAGCTACAAAGTTCTCTTTTCTTCACCTTAACACTTGCTGATCAGGTGCTTGATGAAGGACCTCCAGCTGTTTCACAGATTTAATGGTGGTTACTAAAAGAAAAAGCTGCTGTTTTGGACGCTGCCTGCTATGAGTGTTTTGAAAAACCAATGGCTGCGGGAGCCATGGCGCATGTGTGAGTAATGGTGTAATGCTTTGTATTCACAAGCATTCTCGAAAATACATTTCTACTGCAGGTCTATATTTAGTCACTAATAAGGGATTAAAGTATAAAAAATATTTTGAAGGAGCCCCTCGGTCCTGGGGGGGCGGGCCTTCCGGTACCGAACCATGCTAATGGCCCGCGCTCGCTAGCAAACCAGTTCTGGTAGCTACAGCTGAAGTAAAGACAAAAATAGCAGCTGAAATTCTCAGCGAGCACAACACACACAGACACACAGAGAGCAGTGGAGGCGTGGAAATGCATGTCAGCGACAGTTGCCACCCGTCCCGTAAAGTACGGAACACGGCATGTTACAGAGCCGTATTCCACGGAGTCCCGTAACATACGGGGTTCTGTATTTTACGAGACAGGTGGCAACTCTAGTGATGATCCACTCTGTGTCAAATGAAATCCATCGCAGCGACGGAGAGCTTTTTAGAATGTGTGCTTGTGTATACGTGAGTGATTCACACTCCAGTCCAGTAGGTGGCGGTAATGCAGTTCTATGTTGGTTTGCCAGCCCCCAATAAACCCACAAAAAAACGTCAGCACAAATGCTGCTAATGCTAGTGAGGAGCGCCGCTTACACCGAGACAGCTGAGCGCTGCAGAGTTTAAACGAAGCATCGACACAGTAAATTTTTAGAATCGATTTAATCGAGTTAATCGATGAATCGTTGCAGCCCTAGTGCATTTTAAAATTATGCAGTCCATACATTAGCAGTAAAACTAGTATTAGGGCGTCTATATAATACCTTTTATAAATCATGTCAATTTTTTAATTTATTCAGCATCAGTCTTAAGAAAGTCGGGAAAGGCTACAGGAGGTTTGAGTCACAGGCCTGTACATTTTGTGTAGTTTTTCCCTACATTTAGGTTTAGGGGTCATATGATATGATACTGTATAAACTGATGTAGAAAACAGATATCAGTGGTTAATAATCTCTTGATTGCATAGTTAAAAAGCCAGTCTCCCTAAGTATTACAGTATAGTATAGTATAGTATAGTCTTATAGTCTATGCAGTAAATCAGATAAATGTACTGTGATTAAAAACAAAAAAAAAATTTAGAACTTTTGTAATGAAAAAATACTGAATTTAAATACTAAGGAAAAAAACAGAAAAACAGTTGTATTAACTAATCAAGTTGCTGGAATTTGCAAGAGGAAAAGTTCAGCAGATGTTAGATGTTCTTTTTTCTTCTCGTCTATAGGTAAGAGGAAGGCTCTCATCTCTGGATCATTAAAAGGTGACAAAAGTGTCAGCGAGCAACAAGCAGTAAAACTGCAAATTTAATTTCCTACAAAAAAAATTATTTTAAAGAACTATTTTCTGTCCATTACTCTCTCTAAGGAGACAATAGACTAAGTTCACACTGTGAACATGAAGAGGGATGTTTATGACAGGGTTGAAAATTGTAGCCTGTTGGGGCTGGGAGAGCTGATTAAGTGCAAAGACCAGATTGAATGTTAATGGTGTGTTAAGTTTTTTCTTACCTTAATGCCGAAAGTTTGCATGCATGACTGTGATCGTTGCTGCTATGAGTGTTATTTCATTTGGAAAGCCAGTGCGTAAGTGGCACAGGTGGCTTCCCCATACAGTAGTTGTAAGCACAGTGCTTTGGGTCCTCTCCTACAGCAGAATACACATGGACATGCAGTACTGTTGCGCAATCCCAGTGCTTTGTCGGACTTCCCCTTTTGTATCACATCTAAAATAGACCCTTCTCTGACAGGACCAGCAATAATCAATTCACGTTTAAATTTCCATTTAAAAACATTTGCAGTGCAGCTAAATAATTGTTTTATGCTTTCAAGTTTAGAAAAATGAGTCAGCAGGAACCATCAGTGCGAGCATCACTTTCTGTCTTCTGTTTTGCTTGTTCATTGTGCACAACCTCTACTTCACTTGCTGCAAGCAAATATATATATCAGTGTTTTACAGAAAGGTTCAACATTATGATTCTGTTATACAACGCCTGAGCAAATTTGAAAAGCATGCATATACAATGTAGCAAGCTGTAAATAAGCTTCCATTATCACTGCTCCCCCGGTGGACACACAAAACATTACCACCAGTTTTCCTAAATGCTGTTTAAAAGTGTTATCACTCGTGATCGCATTGTCCGCGTCACAGGCGGAGGAACTCAAGGATCAGCCAAGGATCGGCCATGGGCTTGTCAAGGACCAGCCGGCCATTTTAAATGGCTGTCTATGTAGGAGAAGCAGCCAGCAGCACATGTGCTACTGTTTGGGCTACAGCAGCCGTACACACCAGAACATTAGGAGTGTGAATGAGATAAGAGACAAAATGACAACAGAACAAGTTAACAAAACTCGAGGGACAGCGTTACCAAACATGACACTCCAAAGGACACACCCCAAGGCTCAAGGGCATTGTTGAAAAGAGGGATCCAAAGAATTTGGCAGTGTGGAGAGAATTTGGGTATTTAAACTCTGACAAAGAAGCAGAGCAGCATGCACTGCAAACTGTGTCAAGAACATGTTTCCATGAAAGCAGTAATAACCACAAATCATTTTCACCATTTGAAGCAATGCCATCCTTTAGAGCAAGCACAATGCAAAACTTTACAATACCCGGTATTTATCCAGATATTTTGTCCACCAAAAAAATAAATAAAACATAAAATCAAATAAAAAATAAGAGATACAGTGAAATCATGAATGCAGCAGCCTACTTTATTATAAAAGACATGATGCCAGTATGCACTGGTCATAAACATTTCTCTTAGCGGACACTTTTCCAGCTCCACTTGGAGTGTAGAGAGACAGCTGAACAGCTGCGTCAAACTTCACTACTACATCAGATTTGTAGTCAAACCGCACATCATCTCCCCCTTGGAGCATGAACGGGCCACAGTTGAGTGAATGTGTCACTTTTGTTTATTATACTGTATATACCTATGTTATTTATTTAAAATGTAATTGCTTTATGTTCTACAGTATATTTATCATGTTCAAATTCTAACAAAAAATAAATTATATTTAAACCCAAACTAACATTTTCACATCTCGTTTAGGAACAAAAGCAAACTTTTAAACTTGAAATGAGACAGACAGACACTGAAATTGATGAGGAACATTTTTTTTAATAAATACAGCTTTTTCAAAATCAGTCACTGTTAATTCAGAGGTATTCTAATGTTGCTGACAGTCACAGAAGCCTTTGCAGAGGGCACTGAAAATATACTCCAGCGATCGACTATCCCAAGTGTTTTTTAGGTTCTAAGGGGTGTGTGCGTTAGGCAGTAATCATCTCGCTCGCTCCTCATCTTTACTTCCCTTCTCTCTCATCTGCTTCCTCTCCCTCCTATATAACTCATCCCTTCCCCCACTCTTTCTTCCATAAGCAGAGAGACAGAGGAAGAGAGATCAACGAGTGCATCTCTCCTCATTCAGCCTCCCACCCACTCCGTCTCCCACAATGCACTGCTGCAGTCAACTGAGTGATCGCTCCCAGCCAGCACATGCTGAGGACATCATTGTCATGCCGTCTTTGTTTATCCTTGCTGCGTTATCTCATATCACATATTACTTATCTGTTTATTACTGCCTGCATTTATCCTTCACAGTTACATCACTTAACCTATCTCACTCTCCATTTCTATTCAATATTGATCTTGTTTTTCATTACATTTGTATCAGTAGCAGTCATTCCAGGACACGTACCCCATCCAACCACCCGTCCCCTAACATGATCACATCCAATCCGCCCCCCTCACGTGATTAGCCACCCTCCATCCAGCCTTTCATCTCTAATTCATTCTGGACAAGGACTGACCTCCATCTGTGACTGTCACAGTCTCCACTTCAGTTCAGGTGAGTGTCTTTCATTCACTTTAATCAACTGTGTTCTTTCAGTGTTTTCTCTTCATGTCATTTCAGGCCACAACTAGCAATTCATTTTATTACTGGTTCACTGGCCTTTTTTGGCAATGATCTGCTTTAGATGTATTGTCTAGCTCTTAAAGGATCCAATATTAGATATGTGATAAAGACATATTTTAATAATACAGGTGAGAAAAACAGCAAATGCTAACAGTAAGTTACCTGTAATTACCCAATATTTGGTATTATTTTAAAACATTGATAACTAACAATGTCATGCCATCATTTCTTTTTTCTTGTCTCATCATTATACTGTTTTCATATTCCAAACATTCATCTTTAAAATATGCATACCTTCTGTCACCATTGAATAGATATTTTTAATGCCAGCCCAGCTGTGTCCACTGATAACCACCACCGTATATCTTCAAACAAACATTATTCAGAAGTTATGTTGTTTTGTGCTGCAGGAAGACACTGATTATCACACTTTGGAGTAAACAATGTGCTGTTTTTGAGCTGTGACAGATGAGACAAGAAAAAGTGAGATGGGGAGATATGCAAATTCAGCTGCTCAGATACAGTAAAAGAAAATAATAATAATGGTAAATGGACTGCTTCTTATATAGCGCTTTTCTACTCGAGCACTCAAAGCGCTGTATACAATATGTCTCATTCACCCACACACACACATTCATACAAGCACTTCTTTATACACTTAAGTTGTTCCTATCTAACATTCACACATACATAATCCAATGGTTGCATCAGAGAGCAACTTGGGGTTCAGCATCTAGCCCAAGGATACTTTGGCATGCAGACTGGGATCAAACTGCCAACCTTCCAATTAGTAGGTGACCTCCTCTACCTCCTGAGCTACAGCCACCCCAATACCTGTTTTGGTATCTGATGATATTTCACACCCAGTTTTCACTCATTTTGCATTACCCTCTCTGATATCTAATGTTCACCTTATCTTTTCAAAATTCTATATACATATGAATACACGTGCACAACAAGAGGTTTGGCAAGATGCAGCAAAACTTTACCTCTCAAGGCCTTTAAAAAAACACACACACACACACAAAATACTGAAACACTTTTATATGAGTGAAGTTTCACTACATGCATATAGAGCTTTCTAACTTCAAACTCAATCCTTTCACTAACTGCTGCTTGTTGGCCTGGGGCCAATAACAGGCCATACAGGGACAGGAAATGATAGGGCTGTGCTGAGTGAGCTGGTGCTGGAAAAAGAAAATAGACCAAAAAAAACACACACACACACACACACACACACACACACACACACACACACACACACACACACACAATCGCCTACTGCAATCTACTGAGAACACATATAGTCATCATTTCTGTTCATACTCTAACTACAGGAATCAGGATTAGAATAAAATAAAGCCGAAGCTCAGAGAAAATGAATAAATGAGCTGCTGGCCTGTTCAGAATAGTCACAGTGTTTCCAGCAAACCCAGACATGAGTTCAGCTGGGAATCAAAAACGCTAAATCTATCATTCCCCACAAATGTTTTATTTATTTTTTTGCTGTCAGAATCCTATTTTCACATGAAAGTGAAAAATATATAGGCAGTTACAGAGTGGAAAACATACCACAAAGACAAGGATACTGAATATGCTGCACAGTGCAAAATGTTTACTCACACCTGCCTCTAAAAAAGTGGCAAATGTGAGCAAACATATTTAGGAGCATGCATGTGAATAACTATTACAAGATTCAGCTGATTCAGATTATTAATATAAAATATATTTAAAATAAGATACTTTATTCATGCCAACAGTTAAAGCAGCTAATAATAATAAAACAATAATAATGATAATAAAACAACTAAAGTGTTTCAAAACTCAACAAAGCAAAACAGAATTTAAAATGACTTATTTAACGCAGTAAGAAATATATCAGATGACATAAGTGTTGTAAAAGCTCAGGGTTAGAATGTTACAATGAGAAAACAAATGATTATCTGCTAGAGAGGTGTGTTATATTGTAGAGCGTTACAGAATTATAAGAGTTCCTGTATCTGTCCTTGTGGCAGCAGAGCTGAATCACTTTGTCAGAGAAAGCGCTCTGCCTCCTGCCAGTAAGTGGTGCAGAGGGTGATCAGTTAACAGCTGATTCAGTAACATTCTCTCCCCCACAGCTTTAAATGTGTCCATTTGAATGAGTTATTTAAATAATAATACAGTATAACAAAAAAATTACAAAAACCTCAGCTTCAAAGAATATAGTGAGAATCACAACAGCAGGTAACCAAATCAGGAATTGTCTCTGCATGTAAAATAAAAAGGCCTGTTTCACTTTACTTGCTGGAATCTAAAACAAACACCTATGTCCACAATCTGGATTTCACTCCCTGCCTCTCAGACGAGTACAAGAGATGTGACGATGACGGGGAGAGTGAGACATTCCTACTAAACCTGTCCTACCCTCTCAACAATGCACAAACCCAAGCTTGAGTCACGTGTTGTAACTCTCAGAAAGCTGAATATTTCTCATAGCACATATTGTGTTGCTGTGCCTTTCTGTACTGACTCGTTTATAAATCAGCATTTACACAAACTTGCATGCAGAAGGAATGCAGGGGAGAGCGAAAAGGAGATCGATCTGCTTGCACTTGTTACTATTAACTATATTACTATAAGAACAATCCTGAGACCGCAGGGATGACTCTGACACACACGCATATATACACACATACACACAAAGAGCATACTGATTATTCGGTTAAGAAAAACATACACGATGGGAATGGGAAAATGGAGAGTCTGGCAGGTTGGTTGCTATAGTAACTGGTCGCACAAAACATTGGCCATGTATACACACACACACACATACACACACAAACACTCTCAAAGCTCGTCAGCCACAGTGAGCAGAAATAAACGGAGAAAACAAAGGGGAGCGGATGTCATAATAACATTGTCAATATCAGTCCTCAAATAAAAAGCAACCAAAAAAGTAGGGATGCACTGATCCGATCTGTGGATGTGGGTCCAATCTTACTCTAAAAGCTCGCTGGGTATCCATGACAACTAGCCAGTCTATGGGGCTGAACTACTCAATTAAATTCTACATAGTTCTGTATTTACTACCCCACACATCTGCAGGACTGCACGGGTTGTTTGCAAAAAACAAAGGGCCAGCAGTTTGAGAGGGTTTCATGAGTGCAGCACTAATTCTTTTCTTTTCTTTTTTTTCCCCCTGGATGGTCAAGTATGTTGACACAATGAAAAAAAACTCTGCTTTCTCTGTCAAAAAGAATGAGACACTTTCACAGACGTTATCGTCAACTCAATTAATATGTCTTCATGTCACCTATCTCTTGTCAGCAGGACTTCAAACACATCATGCATGTGTGTGTGTGTGTGTGTGTGTGTGTGTGTGTGTGTGTGTGTGTGTGTGTGTGTGTGTGTGTGTGTGTGTGTGTGTTGTGAACTCACAGTAAGACAGCGTGCAGGGGAAGGAGAAACTGGTGTCACTGTGAGTAACAGTCTGCAGTAAAGTCGTACATTAAAATGAAATTACAAAAGTGCAAATAAATTAGGTGAATCGTGCAAATACTTTTTTGTTTCATTTTATTTAATCTTAGTCATTAATTATTTCACTACTGGATACTAATTCAGTATATTTTTATTCTTGGGTGTATGTATTTGTTATGTTTAATTTACAACGTTAGCAATGTTTAAATTGACCCTGATGCTGATTTATACATATAAAAATGATTCCTTCCTTGCAGTGAAGAATACAGCTTATAAATTAACTCTGGTACTGGATTGATAGTATGTATCACCCTCCCCACCCCCCCCACCCCCCAAAAAAAGAATGTATTCATAAAAAATTAAAACCCGGCAGATGAGCATGTTCCACACATCTTTTACTGGAGACAGTGGTTAGTCTAAGCTAATATCCTACAATTATTCCATGTTTGCCTGCAGATTTGGCTGCACGGTAGATGGGAGGATTTAGAGATGCCTTGTGTAGTGTTTATTGGGTTTGGGGAGTTTGATTTCCACCTTTCACTTGTGCAGTGCAGCTGACTGCCTCTTTCAGGTTTAAACATTTCAAGGTCTTGAGTATGCAGCCAAGAACAGCAGCAGATGCAAGGTCAGAGACAGAGAGGGAGAAGCAAGCATTAGTCAGGGACAAAGTTTATGAAAATGTCACATATTTTATGTGTACAGATGATTCAACATCTTTGATTGTTTTTGAGGTGTGTTTAGCAGTGCAGTAGTGTATAATCTGCCCATCACTAACAGCTGCAGAGCCAGTTTCTGGCTGGCTGCACAGGAGGCTGATGGCAGCCAATGAGCACAAGTCATGAAAACACACAACCAATGCGGAGAGAGCAGCCAAATCTGCCTTTTAAACTGAGCACCAGAGAAAGCTGGAGAAAACACAACCACACAGAATACAGAGGAGAGGAGAACAGAGGTTGTAACTGTTGAAAGAACAGTACATTACCATGAAGACAAGTGCAAGGTCTCTTTCTTCAGTGTACTTATTTAAATGCAAAATCATAAAGCATAGATATGCACATATAAAATCCTTGTGTGTGGCTCCTTAAACGGAAATGGAAATGGTGTGGTGTTTATTTAAGGCTTCTTTAGCCCACTGCACCATTGTATGAAGCATATGTGAACATTCAGGTACACCATTCTATGCAGTCTAATCACTTTGTCTATGTCAGATCTACACATCTATCTTCTATCACCAGTTAACCTAAGATGCATGTCTTTGGACTGTAGGGAACATGTCAATTCTACATAAAGGCTGCAGCCAACCAGGAGATTGGAACCCTTCTGTAAGGCAAACAGTACTAACTAGGACTGCAGCTGTCGATTATTTTAGCAATCAAGTATTCTATCGATTATTCCATCAATTAATTGATTAAGAAATACTTTTGTCTTATTAATGAGCAATAATAAAAATTTAAAAAAGAAAAAACACAGGTGTTTAAAAGTGAACTCCAGTCTATGGAAACCCGTAGAACCATCTGGTCAAAAGTTGTGAAATTTGGGACATTCCTCGGGACGGTCTCATTATCATTTTCACCAAGTTATGGGCCACTACCTTGGGCACTGTAGTGCCACAATTCAGGTAAATTCAGACTTACATTTGTGACTGTAACTTGTGACCCGTGCGGCCGATTTTCAAAATTGAGGTACCGTTGGAATCCTTGGATCTAGGCGGGTTCGACACACCCTATGACATCACTTTCTGCCATTTTGAATTTTATGGAAACCCTGCTTGTCCAGTGTTCACCAAAACTGACTCAGATCATCTTCAGGACAAGCATCACAAAAGGTATCCATCAGAGCCAATCAAAAATCAGTGCCAAAGTTGCCAAACTGAACTCCTATCTCTTCAATGCTTTAACCTATCAATGTGCCTGCTAAAACTGTCAGAGGCCCCAAGCCTGATAAGTGGCAAGTTTTGATGTTGACTGAATTGATTGAGTTGCCATATGGGATTTTATACAAAGTGAAACAAATTTTTCACAGGTTGCAAATTTTGTTCGATTTTCATGAAACTATGATCTTGAGAGCAACCTTCACAAAAGTTATCACATTTCATTTTGGTTTGCAGAAGCATTTGCTCACAACAACTGAATCTGATGGCAAAGCCACAAAAAGGAAGTGAGTTCATATCTCAGCAATGTTTTGGCCTTTTAAAACCAAGTTTCACAGTAGTCATTTGGACCCCTCCCTGAGGAAAACATTTTCTTAAATGAAAACATAAATAAATAATCATAAGCACAGTAATGTCAAATAAAATAAGATATATATGCAAAGGCATAAAATAAAATTGCCCTTACTCGGTCTTTTTAAAATGCTTTCTTGGATTAAGAGGCAGCAAAAAGGGTTCTGAAAGTACTATATCTCCTGAATGAGGAAGATTGGGTGTATATGTTTTTGTGTGATAGTAAATGAGTGAGTATGCGCCAGTAAACCTTTAAAGGAGCATGTGGTGGCTGCAATGAAGAAAACTGAGCATATCACCCTTCTCAGAACTGGGGTTTGACCTGTGGTTTGATGCAACATTTCCTGCAGAAAACAGATGTTATGATGGTGTAGATGTTAATAATTAATAATAACTCAGTGTCCAGCCTAACAGCAGCAGGTCAGTGGCTCAGAGTTTTACTGGCCTGCAAATAAAAATAAAAGAAATACTGTCAGCTGCCAGTGCTACCCCTCAGCCTCATGGCAGTAGAATCATTAGGTGGAACAAATTCCATGGAAGAACAAGTTCTACCTCACAACTTATAAACCAAGTGTTTGTGATCGTTTTGACTGAAGGACACATACAGTAGCAGTACAAATAGCACACTGTGTGTTTAATCTCTTTGCTCTCTTATTACAATGAAAAAGATCTCAATGTAAAAAGCCAAGTCTTGAATAAGTTAGTGTCTGCAACCAAATAACCTTTTTTAACCCCTTTCGATGGCTTCATAGGTTTTTCAAGCAGCTACATTACCCTGTTCCTTTTCTCTCCATCACCATCTATATCTGTCTCTGAGCTCCAGTCTGGCCCTGCTAAAAGTCATGTCTACAAACAAAAACACACAGACACACACACACACACAGACACACACACACACACACACACACACACACACAGACACACACACACACACACACACACACACACACACACACACACACACACACACACACACACACACACACACACAGAGCTCTATTCTGCTTGCCAAAAAGTCTAATCTGATTTACTGAGCTTGACTGGAGAGAAAACATGCAGGCTAGCCAGGCTAAAAAGACTTCTTTATCCCCTTTTGCCCCCAACCTCCACTGCCACACGCACAGAATATGAAGCAAGCGCGCACACACGCACACACACACACACACACACACACTCTCTCTCTCACAGCAATAGGATAATTTAAACTCAAGCCTCCCCATCACCATTTTCAGTAACAGAAAAATCCCGTCTCCTGCTGAAGGAAATGTCACTTCTGACCCAGAGTCACCGCAAACAAGCTCAAGCTTCTTTATATGAATTATGCTGAGTATCCCAGAAAGCTGACTGTTTATCTGAACGTAGCATTTTCAGTAGGAGAAATGTTTCATCACTCATCCAAGTGACTTCTTCAGTCTCAGCTAACTGCATGTTTCCCCAACCTTGTAAACAGTAGATCTGCATAATGACCAAACCTGTCATGGTCCTAGGTCTCTGACCTAGTGTTCTGTGTTTTTCAAATTATGCTTATTATTAAATGATTGCAACCAGGCTGACAACACTGTAACCAAGTTGCCACTTCCATGATGAGAGATCAAATGATGCTGGTGCATTTTACAATTGCAGAATATCAATCAGCGGAGGCCAGAGAGATAGAGAGACACATTTTTATAGAGATGTCCCCAAGAGGTACATGAATACATGAAGCAGCTTGTGAGAAGTGAGAATGCAACCAAGAAAGCCGAAGAGAGTGAGAGAAATCCCATGATGCAAATGTTTGATGTTCCATTCTAATACAAAACACAGGAACCCTGTGTAAGTTAAAACTCCCTTTAAACAGGAAGAAACCTCTGGCAGAACCAGGCTCAGGGAGGGGCAGCCATCTGCTGTGAGCGGTTAGGTGTGAGGGGAGGGAGACAGGACAAAAGACACACTGTGGAAAAGAGCCAGATGATAAGAACTGATTAAGTGCAGAGTGGTGTATAAACACACAGAGTGTGAAAAGAGGTGAACGAAGAATAAACACTCAGTGCATCATGGGAAGCCCCCAGTAGCCTAGGCCTATTGCAGCTTAACTAAGGTTCACCTGATCCAGCCCTAACTAAAGTTTTAAGCCTAGTCTTAGAAATCTTTCTAGTCAGTCAGTACACTGTCAGTACACTCGTTACAACATTTTGATGAACTAAAGGCTTTTCAGGGAGTTTTTAGGTCAACGTGATTGATTGATTGATTGATTGATTGATTGATTGATTGATTGATTGATTGATTGATTGATTGATTGATTGATTGATTGATTGATATTTTATTAATCCCCTCAGGGGAAATTAATTTGTCCAACAGCAACTACATCGCATCACAAAAACATCAAACATCACATCCAGTATAACTAGACAGGAAAGACATAACACATAAATACCCATGTCAACAAGAGGTGTTGTACAACCTTACTGCAGCAGGAACAAAGGACCTCCTGAGCCTCTCAGTTCTACAGCGCAGCGAGAGGAGCCTGTTACTTCAGCTGCTTCTCTGACCTGCCAGAGTCTCATGCAAAGGGTGTTTGCTGTAGTTAAGGATGGTCTGCATAAGACCCCTTACCCTCTTCTCCACCAGCTCCCCCACAGAGTCCACTGATAATGAATTAAAATAGTCCAGCCTAGAAGTAATAAATGTATGAACTAGTTTTTCAGCATCACTTTGAGTCAGGATGTTTCTAATTTTAGAGATATTGTGCAAATGTAAGAAAGCAGTCCTATATATTTGTTTAATATGCACACTGATGGACATATATCCTGGTCAAAAATGACTCCAAAATTCCTTCCAGTGTTACTGGAGACCAAGGCACTGCCATCCAAAGTATCTGGTTAGACACCATGTTTCTAATGTTTGTAGGTCAGTTTTATCTGCAGGAAATTAGGTCATTATGCAAACCTTTATGTCTTTAAGTTATTCCTGCAGTTTAATTGATGTGTGTCGTCTGGCTTCATGGATAGATAAAGTTGGAGGCAATACTGCCCCCATATCTTCCTGTAGTGTATTGCAGTTACAAAATCACATATATGGTTTTAGAATATGACGGGTCCACATTAAAATTCCACATCGTCTAATTTTTGTAGTCAACGTCATTGATTAAGTCGACGAATTGTTGCAGCCCTGCCTATAATTAGCTAAGACAACTGGATAAAGTGATGGCTTTCTAAGTAATGGTTTAACTCTTATATGTAGCAGATGACAGAGCGTACTTCAAAAGTACCGCTGTAATAACCCTATATTGGCTGTGAAGCACAATTTCTAAGCTCTCTGAAACCATTTGAATTTTTCCGATAGGACACATGGTTGCGTAAGTACGGTAATTCAAAGTTCCTTTAATCAGCCGCCTCAGTGGTGATACGCTTGGTGTTGACCAGCTGTTCACGGTACGTAAGAGCAGGTAACAGGTGTGTCAGTGGTGATCGCCGCTGTTAAAGGGTTAATTATTGGCACCTTAAAGGCCTGTGGTACATATCCCATGAAGAAGATGTGAAAAGGTGGAGGCATGGCAATAAACCTTGCTATCAATTAGAGATTGTCATGCTCTTCCACGGTGGGCTTTGGAGTCATTTTGGCTTCTCATGATTCCCCCGATTTTTGCTGGAGTCACAACAGTGCACTCAGGTCAGACCATACAGGACCTGCAATGATCACTCAGTGCAGGAGCACTGAGATTCTGAGAACACACAGAGGAAGATGCTGGAGAGGCTGAAAACTGTGAGACATTCTGCAGAAAACTTTGGTGTGTGGTTCAACTTCTTCTATTCCTCTTCCAGTGCTGAACCTGTTTTCCTTTTTTTTTTCCCCTGACACCTACCATTTATGAGTACTGCAACCAGTCAAGCATGCCGCAAGCAGAAGTAAAAAGAGTTATGTTTCAAACTAAAAACATTTCAGGGCTGTGATGAGCATATCAAACACCCTGCTCCTTTTGCCATAAGAAACATAACAGCATCACTGGTGCTGCGAGTAAGGCAACAGCAGGCTAGTCTTACTAGAAATGTGCCATCATGTCAGAATTATGCAGTGACCAACATTAACGTAAAAGTCATAAAGCTAGCATTTTAAAATGCATATATTCTATACCGATAAAAATAATTTTTATCTTTAATAATCTTCATCATTCAGACTGTTATTAAAGCATCCGAGCAAGCAAACAGAGACATCCGAGGTAAGACCTAGAAAGTTTCTGTTAAGTCACTAACTAAACAAAAAGTGGTGTTGCAAGTAGAGAAAAAAATGCTTCAACCAGTTTGCACTCAACACATCAGTGAAAGACAGGACACCAATGAGGAGAGAAGAGTGGCTCTGTTGTGGAAGTTCACTGGGTTAGAAATAATGTGAAGGAGAGAGATACAATAAGAGGGCAGATGAGTTGAAGTAATATCCAATGACAGCATGAAGAGACATCCCTTCTCCTGCAAGGTCATCTCTCTCTGCTCAAACCACACTGGAACCAAAGTAGACAGAAGATGGCAAGTAATGTAGAGACACGCAACAGAGAAATGAGAGAACGAACATGTGGAAATTGAGGATTGGAGGGAGAAGGAAGAAAGAGGGAGAAAAAAAGCTGGCAGAGGAAAAAAAGAGCATATGAAAAATATGGAGAGTGAGCAAAAGAGAGAAAGTAAAGTAAACAGCCTTGAGCACAGTAATGTGACCCAGCTTTCCCTGCCGCTTTCCTCCCTCATCCTCTCCTCTCTTCTTGAAAGATGTGTGGGCCCAGAAGCAAGGAGGGAGTTAGAGGTGAGAGGAAAAGATGGAAGGAAAAGGAATATCCAAAAATATGTGGTGTTGTAGAGACATTAAGAGGAAAATCTTTCCTTCAAACAGATGTCATTGTAGGCAATCCAATGCAACCAGGGGTGGGAATAAAAAGAGGGGTGATAAGGGGGAGGGGGGCACACACCTCCTTCACCTCACTGTCGAGCCATGTGCTTCAAAGCGGCCACAATATTGTTACAGCACAGCCACATCTCCTAATACATGTTTATGGAGACAGGAAGTCTGTCAAGAACTAAAATCCTGGCTCCTGGGATTTTATGTTTAATAGGTACCCCAAAATTGTCATTTGAGCTCCTTTGTTCCTCTTCTTCCTCCTCGCTTTCACGCTGGCCGCCATTTTGCTTCCTGTAGCCCCACTAAATCAAGTGTGAACAGGACCACTGCAAGATAGTGCGTGCACATTGTGAACGAAACTGGCTGTGCCCGATGGTAGACTGCAAATTGCGGTGAAATAATACTATACTTCAGCAGCCTAAAAAAGCTTTGTTTTAATTTTGATGACTATAACTCTTGAAAATCAGAAATATAGTGCCTCAAATTATTACAATATTTCATCAGTCAGTGCATCAGGAGCTACCAGACACGGATATCTTCAGGAAAGAGGCTACACCTGTCACATTCCTAATATGCCACTCCTGAGCCAAAGACAACATCAGACGTGTCTTATACAGGCTAAGAAGAAAAAGAACTGGACTGTTGCTCATTGGTCCACAACCCTCTTTTCAGATAACATTACATTTTGGATTGGAAACTACTGGACACCAAGGTCCTAGAGTTAGTGCCAAGGTGCTTTAAGTCCAGTGTGAATTTCTGCAACTGCTGGTGACCTGGGGTGCAACGTCATCCACTGGTGTTGGTGGTGGTTAGTTCAAGTCCAAAGTCAACGCAGCCATCCAGCAGGGTAATTATATGCCAATTTCTCTTTCCAGCAGGGCTTAGCACCTGTCCACAGTGCCAAAATTACAACCATGATTTGCTGACTGTGATATTACTGTGCTTGATTGGCTAGCCAACTTGTCTGACCTGAAGCCCAAAAAGAATCTATGAGGTATGGTCAGAGAAAGATGAGAAACACCCGACCCAAAAATACAGACAAGCTGAAGGCTGCTATCAAAGCAACCTGGGCTTCAATAACATCTCAGCAGTGCCACAAGCTGACCGCCTCTATGCCACACCGCACTGATGCAGAAATTTGTGGTAAAGGAAACCCAACTAAGTATTAAGTGTATTAATAAACATACTTTTTTTGATAGCTTTCAGGATATTCTAATAATGTAAGATACTGCATTTTTTATTACTCATAAATTCGCAACCATAATTACCAACAGTAAAACAAAAAAGCTTAAAATATTTCACTGTACATGTAATGAATGTAGAATATATCAAAATTGACCTTTTTTGAATTAAATGACAAAAATACATTTTATATTTGGAGATTCACTGGTATTAAGCCACATTTGCTGCTGTAGTCAACATTTGAAGTGCTGGATGTTGTATATGGGATTAATCCAAAACAAATTACAGTGTTCTCAAGGTACTGTAATAACCAAACATCTACCAAACCAATGCATGGCTCACTTGGGTTTTTGGACAATAGTGGTGTTCTATGCCCTAAAGGAATAAGACCCATTAGACTGACACACTGACACAATCTTTGTTTAACTGCAGATAAAATATATTGACAATGAGAAGAAAAAAAAATATCCGCCAGCTTGAAAAGCAAACCAAGCATTGCAGAAAGCAGCCTGCAGCACTTTACCTGTTTAATCCGCACAAGTTCTTATATGTTTGACCCTGAGTCTGCTAACTACACTAACTTGAAGACTCAAACTGCAGGAAAATCTCATTTTTTTCTCAAGTTCAGTCTTTAAGATCATCTCTGCCCTTAATTTGTTTAGTAGTCAGGCTTTATTAAACTGCCTGACACACACTGACTACTGGAGGTGGGAAGCTCGACATTTTAGGCGTTTTTTGCAACCCCCAAACAAAGTCAAAAATGTCTGCCCAGCATTGGGTACTTCATCAACAAATAAGGAGTGTGAGATGAGCTTAAAGTGTCAGACTGCTGATGACTTTTATTCATTTTTCAGTTTAATAATCTTCAAGCTTCAAGGAAGTTCACTGTTAAAAGTAAAAAATATGTTTTAAGACCAGCTATTTTTTACTCTCCAGACATAATACAGTTTTCAGCCAAATTTACTTGAACAATTCATTAGTCAGACATAAAAACAAAAAATTAACACATAATTGAGCTGCACTTTGACAATATAATAAAAAGAAAACAGTATCATTACTCCTCTTCCCTCCATCACTATTAACCTAATGTGGACAAAGCCAAAACTCCCGAGGACTTACTGAGAATCTGTGGCTGAGGTGACAGCACAGTGGTGCAGTGTCAGAAGGTTCTGGGTCTGAAACTTTCCCAGGCCTTTCTGTGTTAACGTTGTATGTTTTGCATGGGTTTCCTTCTACAGTCCAAAGACATATCTATTTCACATCGATACCTATGCTAACACTTTTAATTGCACTCACAACTATGCAACTCTTGTGTGAAATATCAAATCCTGTTGGGAACAAAAAAGCCGATTTCTGGGGAGAGCAATAAATAAATAAAAAGCGGGAAAATGTTGAATATTCAGCAGAATGAGAAGACACAAACTGAAGGAAAAAGGCGGCAGACTCTTCTTGTACTCTGCGTTGTCCTCCCTCCCTCTTCTCTCACTCCATGTCTCCTGATAATACAGCTCTAATAATAGTCTAGTTGCAGCAAGACAATCATTCAGTGGAATCTAGGGCAGCCACTGCAGAGACAGTACGGGAAAATCCCTCCTGTCCTCTCCAGCCTGCATGCCTGCCAGTGCACTGCGCATGTATGTGTGTGTGTTTTCAATTCATGCTGCACAGGAGGAAAGAGAGGATTGCTGTCTTTTTACATTGCATCTAAAGAGCTTGTTCTCAAAACAAGTAAACAAATCATTTGTTTTTTTTTATATGTAGACTGTCAAATATGTCTCCATATGCAAGTAGGAGCCTCTCTGGGAAAAAAAAAAAAAAAAAAACTGTACGTGACCTCTGAGAATATATATATAGATTCAACAGTGTAGATCAATCATACTGGAAGAAGCGGAAGAATAAGTGTGAGGTAGCCAGTACCTCTAATATCTCATTCTGACAGGTAAAGTGGCTCAATTCAGCAAACCTCATGAAACTAAATAAGTGTCAAATTAGCCAAGAAGCTGTAAATTGGCAAATTCACGTTCCTCTATGACAACTCTGGGTCAGCATCTGCCTGTGTGGGTCCATCTCTGAATAAACCACCATGACAAACATCTGCACAGAATCACCTTATCAATGCATCTGTCACAGTGCTTGAGGCCTGCTGTAATAATCTTTTGTTGTGTACATTTTTAGTCAGTCTACTCTAGCTGTATTGTATGAACAACCACAAGCTGCAGTCATCCAAGAATTACTCGCTGTCTCAGCAGTTGTTCCCGCCAACAAAGAGCTACTTACAAAAGACTGAATAACCACGAGCTGTCAAACCTTGAAAAGCTTAAACTGCTTAAGTTCCTTAAGATCCTACACATGCCTTAATGATTTTTCCTTTATTCTTGATAGTATGCAGATTAGCATCTTTTGTGAAAGTGTTACATACATAGAAATGTGTTTGGAGGTGGGATAATAATAGCCAGTGACCTGCTACTTTTTATATTTTTCCTCTTGTATCAAATTAGGAAACTGGATTTTATATATTGCTTGGCGAAGAAGTGTACTGGTACACTTTCTCAAGAACAAGGGTGATCTGCAGAGCTATAATAACATAGGAATAAAGTTGATGAGGCCGCTTGATGTCTGGTTTGAAGACACTAATGAAAATACAGGAGGCTGTGCTGGACGTGGCAGAATTGAAGATGCTGAGGTTTTCATCGGGAGTGACCAGGATGGACAAGGTTAGAAATAAGTATATCACAGGGAAGCTCAGGTCGAGCCATTTGGAGACAATGTTAGAGAGGCTAGGCTGAGATGGTTTGGACATGTACAGAGGAGGTATGGTGCATTGGACAAAGGATGTTGAAGAAGGATCTCCAAGACAGTAAGAAGAAAGAGGAAAACCACAGATAAGATTCCTGAATGTAGTGAAGGAGGACATGCAGAGGGTTGGTGTGACAGCAGAGGATGCTAGGGATAGGGTTAGTTGGAGGCAGATGGTCCACTGTGGCGACCCCTAAAGTGAGCAGCTGAAAGAAGTAGTGGAAGTTACACAACTAATAATGCTACTGTTTTTTTTTTGTTTGTTTGTTTTTATCTGTTTGGCACTGAATCAATGTGCACACAAATATGTACAGGCATTTTAAATTGGTGATATATCCTTAACAACATAAAGATCACAAACTGGATTTAAGAATTAGAGCTAAAAATGACCAGACGGTGGGATTAAGTCTCATTCTAGTTTCCACTGATGTGACTGTTTTATGTATTACATAATAGCAAGTGTAGAGGGCAAACTCCAGCTGTTATCAGCTGGAAAGTGACAATTGTGCAACACTAGACAGCCAACAGCAACAACAGTTTATTAGTCAACTTGAAATAGTTCAATTACAGTCAGTGAATACACTATCCAAAAGAAAAAGTTAACTATCAATGATGTTCAAACACAAATTGTCTAAGCACAAGTATTAATCCATGCACTAATACCAAGAAACAGTGTCATCATTAACAGAGAAATATACTAAGGTCAGACAGAAGGCCTGGCTTTAGCTACTACTTTCTAAGAGCTAATTTTTCAAAAAGTCAACAACAATTACAATTTTGTTTTGCCTCTTGGGAATGATGCAATATAATGTTTGACTCCATTTATTTTCTCTGTCACATCAGCGAACGGCTTTGCAAGGCATTTTGGAGTTTAAGGAAACATGGGACTAAACAACAAAAATCACAAAGCCTTCACACAGACACAAGCTGGCCCAATATGCTATCATCAAAGCATTAATGAACATTAATACCAAATGTAGTCTACAAATCAAGTCAAATGCAATCTAATAATATTAATGTGAGTTTAAAAAAAATCACATCACTAGAATGTTTTTGTAAAATAAAAAAGAAAGGCTTTTGTGTATCTGAGTGAATTATTATTGGAGTTCACTGTCACCAAAGTCACTTCAAATCCTTCTATTGGTTTTACTACAGTAATTAGTTTTGGGGGAAAAAAATAATTCATAATAATTAAACGCTGGAATGGTGAAACTTCATAGTTGCCAGGTATGCATATGTGAATGTACAAGCAGAAACAGCTGCAGTGGATGCCTGATGTCTTCACACAAAAACATTTTCAAACCAAGTCAAGTTAATGCATCCCAAAATCTGTGCTGCTCTGCTGGATCATCTACTTAGTATGAATATGGAAAGACACTGACTGAAACCCTGACAAATAGGAATTAAAAAAAAAGATCCAAAGATGCTCTCAAACACACCCACATGCCAAAGCTAGTCAGATTACCATCTCGTCAACGTCCTGTGGCGCAGTGCCAGGTCAACTTGATTGACTGGGGCTTGCTTTTACTACTGATTCATGTGACTTCACTAAGTCTCAGCTGTGTGTGTGTGTGTGTGTGTGTGTAAGAAAGGATAAAGGAGGGAGAAAAAAAGAAAAAGTGGAGAGCACGAGAGAGTGAGAGTGTGAGCCTGCAAAGGCCTGAGGGGAGGTCTCTAGGCAGCAGTCTTACACACACACACACACACACACACACACACACACACACACACACACACACACACAAACAACGAGCTCTGGGGTTGATATTTTAAACAAAGAAGACCTCTATTCAAGTGAGCTTTCAAAACTAGGTCTGCATTGAGTTTGGAGAGCTAAAAGAATGTGTGTGTGTGTGTGTGTGTGTGTGTGTGTGTAGCATGTGTGCTACAGAAAACAAATGGTCTCTGACATCTCCAGCTTACAGAGGAACACCATGGTACTGGGGGGTGGAGGGGGAGGAGCTTGTTGGTGACCTCAGTTTCCTCCTTAAAAACAAAGCATTTCACACCTCAGCACAGATGAGTTTGTGTCTTTGACAGCATGATGAGTCACGTTTGTTTGTGTGTTGATATCTACATGTTCACAGTATGCGCTGGAATGCATTCCAGATTACTGTCTAAGGCCTTACAAAAAAAGCTTCTACTGGGAGTGCAAATGCCACTTCAGCTGTCAGCTTTAAGAGCAGCTTTTAATAGTCGTCATTTTTTTTTGTGTTTCCCCAGAGTAACTATGAGGAAAAAGGAGTACTTGCAAAACAAGCCAACACCAGACCTGTGACAGCACAAGAACTACTCTGCCATCTTCAAGGATCATTAAAAAGCACAATATCAGCCGATGAAGGTTTTTATAGATGAAATTGCATCTAGTATCCAGAAAGAAATGCCACCAAAAAGTAAAGAACTGGGAAGTTGTGGATCATTGCATGTAAACTGTTCAGACTGCCCTTGAAATGATTTTGATTTCACAAAATAAATGTGTTAGTGCAAGCACAAATTTAAACAATACCTTTTGATTTTACACAAAGAATAGCATTTTAGCATTTTAAATTTCAGATATGGTCAAAGCAAACACAAGAAAACAGCTGAAATATAAAAATTTTAATAGTTATTTAATTTTATTTGACTTCATGTTAATAGATGCATGGGAATTAGGTCTTCAGCCATTTAAAGACAACACTGTTTTATACTGTTTCCTTTAAATGTTGTAGATCTAAGTTGGCAGTTTTCATGGATTAACATTCAAGGTTTGGAAGTTCCCTTTCAGTGTATTAAGTCAGTTTGCTTTTCCTGTTTTAAACTTAGTTAATTCCAATCAGTTAACTCTGCCTTGCCAAGTCAGCCTGTCACCGTACCCCAGCCAAAGTGGGCAGTGCTACAGGAATAATTCATTCTTTTCTAGTTTCCACATCAGATATTAAACTAGCTTTAACATCACTTGATATCATTATGCAACACCATGCTACACTACAAAATTGTTGACATACTGTGGCTATTTCTGTCACCATTATAGAAATGTCTACATGAAGCAATGAAGAACACGTGGGCTGTGTATATATTACTCAGACTTATTGAAATCCTTATTGGAATATGCTTCTCAGTTGGCAGTTTACAACTGTTGGTAACATACAACCTTTCAACTAACTCACCTTTCAAGCTAGTCAGTTTGCATGCTCAAATGAAAAGCACACACAACAAGAAATTCAAATAATTTCAAACATTAATAAACCTTTTTGAGAAGGTGGCTAAAGAAACCTATCCACCATCAGTTAAAAAAGTCCTATTTTGCAACCCATAAGAATAATCTGTTTAAGGGCAGGGCTCAGAACAAAATGTTATATCATGGAAAAATAATCACTCTCTCTTCTAACTGCACCCTGACATGCTCAGGGTGTGGAAAAATTCCAGTGTTACCTGTCTGAAATCTGACTCCATACACACCCTTCCAACCAGTCAGGATAGTAAGAAGTTGGTTTCCACAGGCTGTTATTCTAGTGGTGTCAATTACTATGAATGAACTGTCTCAGAACACACACACACGCGCGCACACACACACACACACAACGCGTTTCATAGCACAAGACATATGACTGGAGGCACTTGGAAAAACTGTAGTCTGTTACTTACCTCTTCTACCCTGTTCTTCTATTTCCCTAACCCACAGTATTTCTTTTAATTTGTACTTAAAATCAGATACATTACAACTATTACAATTAAATAAGCAGGTGCTCTTTGCATAGTTCAGATAAAGGACACAAAAAGATTTATAGTTTAAGATAAAGACTTCGGGTTGGCATTTGTTATCACATGTTGAAGTTCCATATTTGTCTCAGATGTTATGAAGGATAATCAGTTATCAACATGTGACCCAAGATGAAGTGAGATGCAGTCCACAAAGGCTTCAACAAATACAACAGTGGATCTGAGAAAAGGTTTTGCATAGCCACAACAGAGAAGATCCACAATTACACTGTCACACCAACATTTAGAAATGGTGAACCATTTGGGACCAACAGTGAACTCTTCTTTCATTCTTCTCAACAGTCCTATGAAGAATTTTACTAGATCACATAAAATATCACATCATCTTGGAGTTGTCCTCAGGAATTCGTCTACAGAAGAGCAGAAAATAAAGACCTGTATGAATGTGGGTTGTAAGCCTCAATTGCTTTGACTGGTTAATAATACTAGAAAACTACTATATACATGCAAGTACCTTGACCACTGCCTTAGCAGACTCTTTCACTGATGACAAGTGTTCAGGTGAAAGCTGTCCAGCTATATAGTGAGCAGACCTTCAACTGAATCTATACTGGAAGACGTGTAAGATTTAACAAACTCTTTAAGAGGATTTATTCATTCTAGCAATGACAGAGAAGTGTGTGGAAGGAAAGATGATATAACTATAAGGTATATGTCTTAACTAATATGAATGACAAACCTGGGATTTCCAAAGTCCATGTGGGTTTCTAAAGCTGCGTTAACTTCATTCTTATTAGTAGTGTATTTCCTCAGTGTCTCGTTTCCTCCTCCACACATGAACCATCATGACAGCAGCAGAAATACTGTCTATGTGAATACCTCCAGACAGGAGTGGTCCACAAGCCTTAGGGCTCCAAGCAATTTAAATGCAGCTAGAGACAAGCAGCGACAGGCCGTGATAGAACGACAGACACATTCATCCAGTGCTGCTGGGTTACACGAGACCAGTTCAAAACAAATCAGTGATTCATGCAGAGGGTTCAATTTTCATTAATTTAAAAAAAAATCTGATGTACAATAAAAACAGGATGTCTGTAAGCTGCACTACTTTAAGGCCTCTTGGCACCTTTTTAATTCCAGGTGGAACAAAATAAGATCATTGCATTACATCAACCACAACATGAAAACTAGCTGTGAGTTATTGTGTAAGTCCCCATGCTGCCAAAACAGCTCTGATCGGGATTCCTAGGGGTTGTCCTATGGTGTTGGGTACTTTCAGGCTGGTAGCAGACCAGAGCTGCCCATGGTCTTAAGAAGGCAAGGCAGGGTCAATGCCCTGAGGGGTTTTTTGTTGTTTTTTTGACCAATTTTGCTGTATGACAGGGCACAAAACTGTTGAAATTGTTGAAAGAGGCCTCTGCCATTGAGGACTATCATTGCTATGGTAGATCTGCAACAATGTTTATGTGGAAAGTACATGCCCATGTAATATCTAAATTAATCCAAGGATCCAAGGTTTCCCAGGAGACCACTGCACAGTAACAAGACCATTTTTGCAGCTTTTTTCCCTGAATGGTCACATTTAAGAAACAAAGAGAGAAAGTCACAGATATGGTAGGGAAGAAATCATTTCTGACATCTGTGTGAGCCTATGATGCAATTTATGTTAGGCTGGGGAAATGTCCCTACCACTTTTCAGATGACCTGCAATTGTCTCCACCACTGATGTGACCAGCTCTAAACTGGGTATATGTTTAAATCAGTCCCTCTGCAAAGAGTTTAAATACAGCTTATTAGTACTTGCTTTATTACTGCCTCCTCTACATGCAGGAGTACCTTTTGGATGAGGGTGTGTGTGATTTTATATTTTTCACCTTTAATGCATTAGGTGTTCATGATCTTCTCCTGTTGACATTACTGTGTGAGCCAAACAAAAGGAGCATTAGCATTTCTCCCAGGGTCAGACAATAGTGTTTTTCTGGTCTTGCTGACCAATAGGTGGTCTTTAGAATACAAGCTACATTTAACCATGCATTCATAGAACTCTTTATTAAATATACACTATAGAAAAAATTTTGAGTCACCCAGTTGTCCAATCCTCCAATACCGCCAGGCTGTGAGCTCTGCATCATCACACAGCCACATCCATTAATGGTTGTCATTATGGGGCAGGTACGCAGCAGGTTACATAAATCGAGAGGCGCATGACCGGCAGAACCGATGTCTAACAACAGCGGATATGACGTCAATCTGACGTCAACTTTGTTGTCCAGTGAAATTTCTATATTAGCATTCATTTCATTAGCAGTCTATATTAGCATCACTGGCATAAAGAGAGCTTTATTATAAAGATCACTTTAGAATTCAATTCATTAGACTTTCATTTTGCTTTGTTGCTGATACTGACATCAGACAAAAAAAAAAAACTGTGATGTGACCTCAAACAGCACTGGTTGTCTATACAGAAATCAAAGAGGATTTGAAGGATAGAAAGAGTCCAAGCAGCACAGAAAAGTATTTCTATTATGAGTGTTGGTGTATTCCTGCTTTAGATGGTTAGAAACCATTAACGGGATTAATAAATTAAAGGTTTTTGTATCTCATGTAAATGCAAATACTAAAAACATTGATTTTTTTTCCCCACATTTTGATATTTTAGAATTATTAGCTGATTATGTACAATACATTAAGGAAATGGGAATGGTTTTTTTATAAGGTACACATCAAATGTTCCAAGCACATTCCTACACCCTGGGGGGAACGGGCTTCAAAAGCCAAAAAAGATGCAAGTTAAAGTGAGTATAAACCCAGTCAATCCTCCAGCATTTCAACACAAGTACTTTGCGTTCAAAGAGCTGAGTGTCTAGAAAAATAAGGGTGTGCAATGTGAAGCACATTCACTGCTTCGATCTGCATGCAAAACGTCTGGTGGCATATTCAGAACTGAATATCTCAAACATTGAGCTAACAGCAAGCAGTCACCACATCAGTATTCCCCTCCTCTGACTTTCTCTTATCAATAATTCACATTGTTCTATGAGAGACAAGGTCATACTCACACAGAGACACGTTAACACAACACATACAGTGTATGATGGCTGCACTACTAAGACAGACCTAAATATTCTTACTTTCAACTATCTACTCCTACTCAATCAGACTATGTTTCCTATATTTTGACTCTGCATTCTTTGTTCATTTATTTGTGCTTATGTGTAAACATGCACAAACACGCACACATTTTATTCTAGGTTCAATCTGTGTTATTACTGTTTATAAATTTAATCTCTAAAACAAATCAAATTTCCAAGTAAAACTGTTACTGCTAAAACATTTTTTAAAAACAGATGATGGTGGATGATTCAAGCATGCATATATTACAAAAATGATTCTGCTGATTCTAAAAACTGTTTATATTGTTCTGCCAAGGACAAATGTTTTTCCACAGAGTTTCTTCTAGCATTAGAACACCATGTTCACCATGCCTAACAATGGGACAGTAACAACAGCCACTGAATCTAGACTTTCTACTTGCTCTGGTGGTTCACTATTGTGTGTGCAGGCTGTTTAACTTCTTCCGTCCTCTGTGTCAAAAATTCTTATTTTGAAACAGTTTTTCTGCCTTTGCTGGTCAATAAATAAGTAACTGTATGTGTGAGTGGTTGCATTAGAGTGAACATGTATTGTAATGGTGGCACTCAGCCAGTTCAGGCCCCCTGGGGAGAGAAGAGTCTAGCTGCAAAATGAACCCAGTGACACTACTGCTAAAACTAAGTAATGGTACACATACACATGGACCATATCTTTGACTGGGCTTTGGAATTGTTTCCACTGGTTGGTGGACTAACAGTACATTTTTCTAAAGGTCAGGAGGCTCAGTGTTGAAAATGCTTACAGCATACCGACCCCACCCCCATCACTTTTATGATACTAAATGTTCAAAAATCCTGTGATGAGGAGCTGAGCCCCCCGCCTCCCACCCCAACACCACCTTCTTTGTTTACCTCAAACAAAACAGTTAAATAACCAACAAATAAAGACAAACAAGAAGTGATGCTGGGCACAACAAACCCCGCCTCTGGCAGAAGTTTTAGCTGTTTTGAGTGTTGTCCATCTCATAAACAAGTCATTCTCCAAACTCTGAATCACCGAGGTAACAGATAATAGATCCTATTGTCCATGCCTGTTATTTTTCCAAGGTTTAAAACACTAAACTAAAATAACTTACATTTTATGGTTATTTGCGTATCTAGATCATATCCGAATCAAATTTACACGTCCATCGACAATAGTGATATGCTTCTTACTACAAGAAATAAGGATGATGTGTCTTTTTTCAGCTGAGATATGGCCAAAAATATTACTTAAATGGAGTTTTGCACGTTAAATTCAAGTAGCCTGTAAATCCAGGATCTGGATCAGACCCAGATGGCATTCAGTCCAGGGTGTAATTGGCTGTATTTGATTTTACCTTCATATTTCACCTTAAAAACTTTTACCTTGCCATGTTTGTTATTATTTCAGCACAACCTCACATGTGACTGTACACTTATTTTTTCATTTTGACATATTGTATTGGACATACATACAAAAAAATCATAAAGGGGGAGAGACTGGTGATTGGAGCAGACTTCAATGAACATGTCGGTGAAGGGAACAGAGGTGATGAGGAGGTGCTGGGTAGGTAGGAAGAGAAATAGAGGACAGATGGTAGTGGACTTTGCTTAAAGGATAGAAATAGCTATGATGAACATGTACTTTAAGAAGAGGGAGGAACACGGGGTAACAGGAAGGTGCACACAGGTGGACTCAATCTGAAACAGACAGAGCGCCAGGTGGTGGCAGGCGAGAGAAGTCAGGCAGCATCAAAACATAGTCTGTAGGATGACTATGGACACCATGAAGAAGCAAGGAATAGATATAGTGAGGGTAGATGAGTTTAAATACCAACAATGGACAGTGCACAAGAGAGGTGATGAACAGAGTGCAAGCAGGGGGAACTGGGTGGACATGATTTGTGACAGAAGGAAAGCAGCAGTGAAAGGGAAGGTTTACAAGATGGTAGTGAAACCTGCTACAATGTCTGATTTGAAGACAGTGGCACTAACAAAAAGACAGGAGGCACAGCTGGAGATGCTAAGATTTTCATTGGGAGTGACCGGGATGGACAGGGTTAGAATTTAGTATATCAGAAGGACAGCTCAGGTTTAGCAATTTGGAGACAAGTTAGAGAGGCTAGGCTGAGATGGTTTGGACATGTGCAGAGGAGGGATACTGGATTGGACAAAGGATGTTGAAGATGGAGCTGCCAGGCAGGAGGAAACGAGGAAGACCTCAGAAGAGATTCGTGGATGTAGTGAAGGAGGACATGCAGAGGGCTGGTGTGACAGAATAGGATGTTGAGGATAGGGATGAGCTGGAGGCAGATGATATGGGATGAGATGGAGGCAGATGAAACATACTGCCTTCAAAGACCAGCATGTCTACTGAAAAAAATATTTCCTACTGCATCATTTTCCGAAACATGACATGGTTCCTATCAGCATATCTTGTTTCCTTTTACCACTTGCTCACTAAGAGTTCACGTGACATGTAGACAATGTCTCTAATTCTACACAACATGAATCTAGACAACTTTATAGCAATTTTCACATGCAACTTCTGAAGGCAAGTTTCCAAGGTCAATGTAAGTCTAACTCCTTTTCAGTTTTCCCAAATGTTTGCTTGGATCGGCATTAAACCTTCACAGTTCAAAAGATTAGGAAAAAAATATATGTGGTTCTCTGAGAAATCAAAAAAACAGACTAAGCCTACACTTACATAAAACAAAATACTTTAATGTCAGCTGTTGTTTACAGGGTGCATTTCAGCTTACAACATCAAATTACAGAACTTAAACGTCTGTGTAACACCGTGTGTAACAGCATGTAAAAGCTGAAACTGAGTAAAAGCACAACAGTAATCAAGTCAATGCAGGTCAGTATTTTACTTTTGATTAAACTGTGGATATTCTCAATTAATCCATTAGTTTTGGTGTAAGATTTGTCAAAAAAAAAGTCTATCCAAGTTTCATAAAGGTCAAACATGTTTATGCAGGAAGACTACAGAACAACTCAAAATATTTAGCTGTCTTAATAGTTAATCGGGTTACTTATTGCTTATACTTTTGGTACATTGCAACCGAATTGGAAAACTGGCAATTCTTTTTTTGTTTTCGGAAACAAGGCAGAAAAAGGAAGAAAAAAACAAATAAACAAACAACAACAACAACAAAACACTGTCTGAATTTGCTGCCATTCCAAGTTATGGCCGTGACCTGCCTGTTCTCTACAACTGTGATCGTATAAGATGCATACATATGGACGTAGCCACCCACTGGATTGAGACTGATAGTCAGGCACCAGTATACTGTGAGTAAGCCTCTTTTCTGACTCTCAGAATGACCAAAATTTACAAAATGAACTTAATGTTGTATTCAGTTTGATCCACAATGCTCATCAACTCATCAGGAAAGCATTTGCTGAGGTCCAGGCTGAGGGCTATTTTCCTATAGATCTCTATAGAACCAAAAGAGTTTTTGCAACTACAGAAGTCACCCTCTGGTGGTCAATTCAATTTTATTTATATAGTGCCAACAGTGGCCTCAAAGCCCTTCATATTGTAAGGTAAAGACCCTACAATATTAGAAAGAAACCCAAACATCTATGAGCAAACATTGGGCAACAGTGGGAAAGAAAAACTCCCTTTTAATAGGAAGAAACCTCAGGAAGCAGCATCCAGCTGCCACAACTGGTTGGGGGTCAGGGAAAAGAGAAGAGAGCAGAGAGACAGGACACAAGGCAAACTATGACAGAGCGGCAGAGTTCAATAATTTCTAATGATTAAATATGGTAGTGGTGTATACACACAGAGTGAAATGAGATGAGTGAAGAAGAAATAATGCGTCACAGGAACCCTCCAGCAGCATAATTAAGGAATCGTTTACCTGATCACCTGATCCGGCCCCATCTATGGCTATAACATAATTGAAATAATGCTGAAATAATTTATAACCAAAGTGGGAACACCAAATGGGGAAAAAATATTCCAGAACCAGCAAAAACTTTCACTGACACCTTTCTAGATTCATTTTTAGTTCCAGCTAGAATTCCTTTAAAAGACTGCAAATCTCTCAGTTGGATGTCACCTCCAAACTTTTAAGATACACGATGCTGATTTAACAGAGAAGTCAACATTCAACCTCAGAAGGAGCAGGAGTAACAATTAAATAGCCTTGTGGATGTAATTAAAGTACAGGGCACATTAATGAGACATTATCTGTCAGTTCTGAATATTTGTGCTAAATACTACAGGATCAAATAGAATTATAAAACACAAACAAGTTTAAGCATAATAATCCTTGGTAACTATTCAACAGGAGTTAACTCACCAGCCACACTCAGTGTCTGTGTCTCAGTATGTCTGTGCGCTCTAACAGTGTAGGGGAAACCACACTCCCAAAACAACAGACAGTTATGAAAACAGTCTTCCTCTCCCCAGACTCTGTAGGCATTAGAGCATGAGAGACTGGAGCTCAGAGATCCAGCTTACAGTCACTTCATACTTTCCTCTTTGTTTCATTGATATGTCAAGCTTCTAGTCTAACAACACACTGCTAGACTCAACCACTGTGTACATATACAGTAAAAACAAACTGGATAAGAAGTTTGTACATTTTGATCTTAAGAGGAAACCAGAGTAATTATTAAAGAAACTTCTCCTCAACAACTCCTCTGTGCTCTAGTTTGATAAATGTTATCAGTACTGTAATGATAACATTTTTACCATCTATGTATGTATCTCCTGAAACCACTTTTCCAGCTTAAGTCAGCAGGACTGCAAGAGTGGTAATGCAGCCACACTGCCTTTCTGAAGAGAAACACACACAGGCAGACCGAGGCAGCTGAAGCTTGCTAGCGACCATCTGTTCAGCAGGAGACCTAAATAGTACAGTGGTTTAAACCAGCATTAGTACCACATTTGTGTATGCACATGGACGGACACACACACACACACACACACAGACACAGTTCCATCCACAGGGGCCAGATTAATGGCTGATTTAGACTTGTGTGGTGAATCTTTGTAACCTAGTGTAAGTGGCTGACATTGTTGCCAGCATTGATGATTGTGCATGGTGCATTGTGTTAATTGCCTTGTGGTTGTGTCCCGGTGTTTTATATGCAGTCCCAGCCGATAGAAACAAATAAAATCCTGGGACTTTTTTCCCGTCTGTGTCTCCACTCTTTATTGTGATCAGTTTTTGTTGTTGTTGGGGTTTTTTTTTCCTTTTCTGGGTCAAACATATTTGTCCCTCAAGTTTTTTCACTTTTTTGTGCATTCCCTTATGTTACCTCCAGGAATTTGCTGACATTTGTGAGTCCTTATATTGATACTATGATTATTATTCCTTATATTATCTGTTCACTGATAAATTCAAAAACTGCGTCTAAAAAGCATCTGGAAATGCATAGGCTGAATCGATGATATGGAACAGGCCAATCACAATAGTTGTAGGCTGCACTGACGCGCCGTGTAGTTACATTTCTAGGGACGTGCACGTCAGATTATGCTGTAGGGTTTCAGAGGGGCTTGTGGGTACAACATAGCTATACCATAGATTTCCCGCTGAAGTATAAATCCCCAGTAAGGCTGTCCAACTGTAGTCTGAAATCAGTGCTTTCCCTCCACTTTCATGACAGTAAATAATAGGAGGCAAACAAAATACTGAAAGGTCTATTTGTAGCAAAGCAAAAGACCAAACACAAAACACAGAGCAAAGCACATGTGTGCTTTGTAAACAGAATAAAGTGACAAATTTAACACTAGAACCTTGGCATTTTAAAAACAATGTAACTGTTAAAATAAAACCCTATCATCCATCCATCCATCTTCTTCCGCTTATCCTGTTCAGGGTCACGGGGGGGCTGGAGTCTATACCAGCTGTCATAGGGCGAGATGCTAACACAGAGAGATAGACAACTTTCCACACTCACATTCACACCTCCATCAACTCATGTGTCATGACTTTTCTTAAAATGGGTTTACTCATCAAACAGTGAATATTGGAGTGTGTGGGACAAAAAGAAAAAATATGACGACTTATACCTAGAACAGCCGAGGATGTCATTTTGACCCTATAGAAATTAACGTAAAAACAACAACTGCGGTATGCCAGGTTGAGTAGCAACACTTGTTTATGTACATTTTTACATGAAAGCTACTATATCATGAGCCAGAGGTAGTTAAATGTTGTTAATAAATAAAATACTTAGGGGACTACAGTTAGAGAAAAGATGAGTAATTACTGCAGGGCTGAACAGGTCACAGATGACATGCTGGCACCAGGTCAGAGCAGGAAAGTGTGTGACAGAATGTGTGGATAACTGGGCAAGTTGCTGGTTGTGCAGAGCAGCAGAGGAACCGTAGCGGAACTGAGCAAAAATTGCAGAATGTGGAGAACTAATCTGAGCTAATAAAGAGACACAGTAGAGCAGCGTAATCGGGCAGATTTCAGGCCTGAGGAGCAGACCTGAAGAAGTGACTGGCTGCAGACTGAGGCAGAGCAGTGTGGACAGCGGATGAGAGCGAGGCTGCAGGTTTGGTGAAACAGATGGATGGTGGTGGTGGAGGGTGTGATAAAGTTTTGCTGCTTTACTTTTACAATAATTTATTAGAATCTCAGTATGATGACACTTCAGCATCACAGAACCACCAGATTCTCTCACTGTAGATCAGTGCTTCTCAAACTTTTTCCACCACACCCCATTCACCGGATGAAATCTTTTCACGCCCTACACGAAGCGTGGTCCCCTCAGTGACAAGGCTGCAGCACGATGGTTCTATGTACACAGCAGACGTGACGGTGGAGAGTTTTGCTAGTCGCTGTGCTAACATTTTCTTGTTCTGCAGTGAGAATGAATCTGATGAACAAGATTTGTTCTCCATGACTTTTCTCCCAGGTCATTCGCGCCCACGTGCCCCACAGTTTGAGAAACACTGCTGTAGATGTTAACGGTACAGATCAAAATCATCAAATTTAAGTCAATAAATCTTGTTCTGACCCATCACAGGATCTATCTTCATATACCATGAAGTTTTACTTTTTAGTAAAACAATATAGAATGTGGCATTGCAGAGTGTAATGACTAAATATTTTCCTAAAAACAATCACCTTTCACTGAGCTACTCAAGATTACAGAGACACAATGCTTAGTATGGATGCAACATTGTGTGTTCTTTTTTGTTAACGTGACTATATGGCGTAGCCAAGTGGCAGAAGGTTTCCGCCTTGGTGGCCTCAGAATCTCATCTCTGCTTTCTGTGGATGATGCAGTCCTGTTGGCTTCATCAGGTGATGGCCTCCACCTCGCAGCAGAATGGTTCGCAGCCGAGTGTGAGGCAGCTGGCATGAGAATTAGCACCTCCAAATCTGAGGCCATGGTCCTCAGCTGGAAAAGGGTGGAGTGCCCACTCCAGCTCAGGGATGAGCTGCTGCCTCAGGTGGAGGAGTTTAAGTATCTTGGGGTCTTGTTCACGAGTGACAGGAGAAGGGAGTGGGAGACTGGCAGACAGGTTGGGGCTGCATCTGCAGTGAAGGGTACAGCAGCAAAAATGAGATTCCTCCAAAGGGGTGGCTGGCCTCTCCCTTGGAGTTAGGGTGAGGAGTGATGCCATTCGGGAGGGGCTCAAAGTAGAGCCGCTGGTCCTCCACATCAAAAGGAGCCAGCTGAGGTGGTTCGGGCACCTAACTAGGATGCCTCCTGGGCACCTCTTGGGAGAGGTGTTCCAGGCATGTCCTACTGGGAGGAGGCCCCGGGGCAGACGCTGGAGAGATTATATCTCTCAGCTGGCCTCGGCCCCAGATAAGCGGAGGAGGGAGGGTTGGATGGAAGGAAGGATGGATGACTATATGCATTCAGAATTGAGCTCAAAGTGATACATAAATGTTACTAGATCTGACCAAATAAGACTGTTGTATTTTCTGGAAAAGCATCCTGGATGCTCAGTCAGGCATGAAGCCTGAATGTGTGAAAGGGCCTAAGTAGTCAATAACAACTCTTAACAAAGCTAAATGCAATGACTTTCACTGCCCTGCTCTTACTAAAACATTGTTGCACTCTGTGACCCCCCCAACATGTATCCTTCCTTTGCCTTTTGAATCATCTTTACTTATTCCTTCATTTTCCTGGATTTCCTCCATCTTTCCCTTTCCTCTTCCCTGGCTATTCATACACAGTGAGTGACAAAGGCAGAGAAAAGGGCAGCGTACAGTTTGTCTAATAGCTCCAGACTGAGCTGGATTTTTCTGGGTTCATGTCAGGGCCAATGACAACATAAATTATAAATTATGAAAATAGCTTTTTATAATTCTGCATCACGATGATCACTTGCCAGCCTTGCTATACCACCACGTACAGTCGTGAAAAAGAAAGTTCTGTGAAAAACGTAAGTACACCCCATGATTCAGCAGCTTGTAGAACCACCTTTAGCAGCAATAACTTGAAGTAATTCTTTTCTGCATTACTTCAGCAGTCTCTCATCTTCTTTACATTGCTTTTGTTATTTGAGGTTTGTGGGAATCATTTATGCACAACTTTTTTGGCCTCACATTTCAGTGTAGAATACTTTGGTATACAGAGAAGCTCATGGTCAAATCACTGCAAAACAAGCCCAAATCATCACCCCTTCACTAACATGCTTGGCAGTTCATATGAGGTGTTTGCGCCTATGCTGTTTGGTTTTCTCCAAACATGGTGCTGTGAATTATGGCCAAACATCTCCACTTTGGCCTCATCTATACTATCTTATTGAGAGAAGAGGCTTTCTCCTGAAAACCCTTCCAATTAAACATACTTGTTCAGTGCATCTGATTAGCAGCAAATGCATGCTACTTACCCTCTTAATTCATATGGAAGTAGTAAGGGTGTGCTTGGGTTTTCACAGGACTGCCTATAGTTCTGTGAAAACCTCCTTTTTCACATGACCACATGTGTGTGCTTAAGCCCCCCACCCAAAAAAACATGCGCTTCAGTAACACTTGCCCCAAAACGTGGGTCTTCCTTATGCAGTTAGTGTGCATCTTCCCCTTTCTCTGCATGTGAAGTGTAAAAACACACACACAAAAATATGTCTAAGAACACCACATATGTGACGCGAGCAGACTGCTGTGCTGTCTCTGCTTGTTAAATCTAATCACAGTCTGGTTTAAATTTAGCTCCAGCTTAATTACACAGCATACAAGACTCAGACCTCGCAGTGCTATTCTGGCGCCCAAAAATATAAGAATGGTCTTGCTATTACAAGCCATGTTTACTGTTGGCTCTGTGAAGCCAAAACCATGGAAAGCTACATCCACATTTCAACAAGAGACAAAGCACCAACTTTGTCAGAAATGACAAGTGGACATGTTTTTATCCATTGGTTACCTTTTTATTAAAAATTGTGTAAAAGATTTTCCATATAAATTCAGTTGAAGCTGTAGCTGGCACAGCATCTGTGGCTTTTGGGTGAAGCTCTTCAGCTTGACACAAAAGAAAACAAGATGAAGGCAGGAGGAACAGCAGAGTTGGGACTCAACCAAAGATATCTGCCTATTTGACATTTAGTGTGTGTGTGTGTGTGTGTGTGTGTGTGTGTGTGTGTGTGTGTGTGTGTGTGTGTGTGTGTGTGTGTGTGTGTGTGTGTGTGCGTGCGCGTGCATGTGTGTGTGTGTGTGTATATAGCAGGACACATACTCTAAACTATGATTCAATTATGCTTTAATTAGGTATCTATTAAAAACAAGTCAGGTAATAACAATGATAGCAATGTCAATGGATGCTGTGCGAGTTTCAACCAGTTTTCCACTTGTGATTCAGATTAATGTGGATGCAAATGTGAACAGGGCTGAGGGTTCCTCTTAGTATGTGTAGGGGAACTATAAAGAGCATATCTGTAATTAAAGTGAAACAAGAAAAATACTGTCGGCCACTCAGTAATATTCTACTCACCACGTTTTTATATGCCATGGAAATAACACTGAAAGCTGAGTTAGTAGCAAATTCTTCGACCCATTTGATCCATTCCAAAATGCCTGGTTGTAAGTGAAACACCTTTTTGATGCTAGCGTTGCTGGGTGGTTATAAAATGATAAGATTACTAGTATATTAAGTGTGTAATATTTTACCTCAAACATCTTAATCACAAAAGAAAACTGCTGAAATGTTTTCAAGTTTAAAATTGGCAAAGCATTGATGTATATGATTAGTCTATGAGCAAAAGATTATAATTTCTTTCATATCTTTTGCCAGGTGTTCAAGATTTTAAGTATACTGTTGATTGAAACTGATTATTAATTTATTAGTGCATGCAGGACCATAAAAATGTGTCCTTCCAACCCCATAAGGAAATGAGTAGTTATCTTACTAGTCTAAGGAAAGCTTTGCTTCCGGTGACCCTGCCAGGTGAGTTTCAGATCCCCCCAATCAATTTTTTATTGGCAAAATTAATTAACCTTCACAATCACTTAAAAACTTTTTTTTTACATGTCACAGCAGTCACAAATACCTATCAATGTAAAAACAAACAAACCAAAAATCCTGGTCTGTCGGGTCACCCCAAAACACCTATGTTGCCTTAATATATGAATGAATGAATGAACGAACTTGTATGAATTAACTTGTATTCTTATTTGCCTTGTCATGACAGTACACATAACCAAAGAGTGATTATACTTAATTGCCTGTTATTTGTCAAACATCCATTTAAACACATCAACTCTCCTTATGTATAATTAGTAACAATCAAGAAATGAAACGCTTAACTCCACCATTGGAGTCAGACCTTTGAGCCTTCATTTTGACTACAAACTGCAGCAATATTGACAGAACATTCCAGGCCATGTTCACATAAAAGGCTAAACAAATAAACAAATAAATAATCAAAATTGAAACAATAAGCGTGGAACATCTTAACACTTCTGCTATCAAATTGTGCCCTGGCCTGAAAATCCACACACTAACAGCTATTTGACAGCAGAAGTCTTATCATTATCAAAATTCACTGAAAGCAAATTGGGAAAAACGTTTGAACGTCATTTTGTTAAAAGACTGAAACATTGGCACTGGTATAGCTACACTGGTATAGCTACAACTTATACTGTGCCACTGAGAAACCTGCAAATGAGAAAATGCATGAATTGTATTGTAAGGTTGCCAAATTCCCAAGTGTCAAATATTATCTGCAGATACAGCTAAGCTATTAGTATGAGAAGCCTATATGATATTGTTCCTGAGTGAATACACCCATGGCATAATTAAAAAAAAAAAAAAAAGCCTGTGAGACCTCCTTCTCAAACTTTCGCATTTGCAAAATTTTCAGTAAATCTGACCTCTGACCTTGAGGTCAACGTCACAAAAATTCAAACTTTATTAGATGCATCTATGATATCAATGTGACGACAATACCCCATGAGACTTTTTTAGGCTGGGGGGGCTCAGCTCTCCTAAATCCAACTACATTATACTTTATTAAATTCAGCTTCTCAGGCAGAGGTGAGCACTACCCTGTTCAGCCAGCAGCCAGTGTTTTTACAGCACAAGAAATATATTCGTCAGAATAAATTTCAGGCAGTGAAAGATCCAAATGCATATAAATGAATGTTCACACTAGAGATGCTGAGTGCAGCACTGGAAATCCTCATGGAGCAAAAAAAAAAGGCATGCAGCTTGAAGGAGGTGATCACAGAGGGGAAAACAAACAAACAAACAAAAAAACAGCCATGATTATGTTGATCATTACTGCAATAATGATTTTTTTTTAAAAATGTGACAATGCAAACATCATGCATGCATTCAATTTAAAATTACTCATCCTTTCAACAGTGTTTCCTTCAACTTTAAAGAGGTCGTTGACAGGAGTATAACAAAAGATAAAATTAGGGAATCGTTTGAAAAATTGATCCAGCTCAATAACAGTCTCATCTTACGAATCTCAATCTTAGTTTTGTTGGAAAACAAAACTAAAGAGTGAAAATAAAATTCTATTTACTGCTCAGTCCCACGTTGTATGGATTTGTAGCGACTCTTTCCTCTGAGGGAACAAGTGGACCCACATCAGCCATGTAATAACTGTACAGCATAAACAGGCCCCAGATTACCTCGATCAGTGTTTTCATTTAGTTGGTCACTCATGTATATCCATTCTTTTTCTTTTATTCTAACAAAGAGAGCAAAGTCCTAAGTCTAAATGAAGCATTTCTACATGCAATAACAGTCATACACACGGTCATGTGTGAAAGCCAAGAGACAAACAGCAGGATTGTTGAGCATGTTAATTAAAATCAGATATGGTGAACAGTTTTCTCACCCTCAGTGTCTAATCTGACTGGATACAGAAGAGAACCACAGTCCTTGGTACTGTCCATTTCTAGCTCTAGGGATCGGAACACTTGTCCACTCCAGTATTAGAGAAACACATGTACAAGACATGTTATGTCACACCAACAGGCAGTGTTCTTTGTCTGTGGCTTCTGTCTGCTTGCCCCCCCCCCCCCCCCCCCCCCTTCTCCCCAACTGTTGTCTCCTTTCTCAACTTGCTTTCCTTTAAAAGGTGTCTTTCCCTCTTGCATTTCATACACACTAACTTCTCTAGATTGACTGTATTTCACCACCGTGCTGCCGCCCTCCCCCTCTCTCAGAGATGCTTTGAGGTCAACCGGCTCACGTGTCCTCATCTCCTGCTACAGCATGTGGGCTAGAAATTCCATCATCCCACCGTTTCAAATTGCATGTTTCCTGGCTCGGAAAGAGCGGGTGCACACACAGTCTGCCTCCTGAAAAAAAAAAGAAGAAGAAAAAAAAAAAAAAAGCACTTACACATGCGCACGCACACACGCACCCTTGTTATTCACTTCCATGGACACATTCTCCCATGCGTGCGCACACACAAAACTGAGAAGGCATTATATAAGCAACAACCTGCTAATCTGAAGGCAGAAAGAGATGCAGTCCTTTAAAAGCCACACTACATGTTACTGAAAAAACCCTAAAGTGATCAGTCAGTTGATTCCATTTCACAGTGCTGAAATCCATCCACTGAGATACCTCCAGCCAGCTGTTTACGAGGCTTGGTGAAAAGCCATGATTTAAGCTATGGTCACTTTCTTCTTGCCAGGGATGTTCCTGGTGACTAAATAACTAATCAAAAAAAAAAAAAAAAGGTGTGTGTGTGTGTGTGTGTGTGTGTGTGTGTGTGGGGGGGGGGGGGGGGGGGGGGGGGGGTGAAATGTATGTCATTTTGCAGTGGGTATATCACTGTACACACAATGTCAGAAGAATACAGCTAATGTAGCTGTGCTAGCACCAGAAGCCCTCCTAGGTTGCATGTGAACATCTACACATCTGTGCAAAGTGAGGTTACACATTGCCTAGGTTGTGAGGTTATGCTAGTCAATTCTGACATGTCTACAGGATAGAACTGCTTACTTTCCATGCTTCTTTACAATTTCCTATCACAGTGAGCAAAAGAGCAAGTGTGAGAGAGCGAGAGAGAGAGACAGCTGTAAAGACTGCAGCCCAATGTAGTGTCAGTGGCACCCTAACATCTTTGAACCATAGTGACCACTATGGTGTTGTGATTTGGCGCTATATAAATAAAATTGAACTGAAGTTGCAATGTTTCTTTCTCTGGTTTTATAAGAATATGTATTTTTAATAATTATATTGAATTTGTAACTGTCTGAATGTCAGACCATACCATTTTTCCATCCATCATCTTCCGCGATCTAATTCAGGGTCGCGGGGGGCTGAAGCCTATCCCAGCAGCCATAGGGCAAGACGGAGGGTACACACTGGACAAATCAGCAGTCTGACTGAGAGAAACAGACCACCATTCACACTCACATTCACACCTATGAGCAATTCACACAGGGACAGCATGCAAACTGCGCACAGAAAGGCCAGATGGTGGATTTAAACCTGGGACGTTCTGTGAGGCAACAGTGCTAACCGCTGCTCCACTGCAGCAAGTTCTCATGTTTGTAAATGAGAACTTGTTCTCAAACATTTTACCTGGTAAAATAAAGGTTTAAAAATAAAACTGCTCATATCTGAGAAGGTAAATATCGATTTCTCCAACAAGTTCCTGCATGTGTTTCACAATAAAAGTCTCATTTACAAATGAAGTGTTTTTCTCCAGTGAATGCTTGGAATGCATTCTTGGAAGGGCCAAAGTTTAAAGATTTTGTGTAGTTGTTTAAAGATTTTGTGTAGATTTTGTGCAGTTGTTAGCATGCTAACATGCTAATGCTTAATGTGAGTGTTAGCATACCAACTATTAGTCTCAATAGATCCACAGAGTTCAGGATTCATTTATTCAGCCTTTTACTTGCTCCTCTGAATGCATACGCCTGTACATCTATGCGGTTTTCCATGGCCATTGTTCAACACAATGCCTTTTGGAAGGTTTCTTTACACAATACAGGATAATTAATTTCTAATAACTAAAAAAAATAAAAACTCAAAGATGAATTTCTTAGAGTAAAATACCATTTTTAACTGAGGATAAACTCATAGCTCTGACTAAGTCACAGAATTTACATCAGTTAGCTGTAGCACCTGTTATTTCAGTCTGTTATTAGAGTCTAAGCCTGAAGGTCCTGACAGGAGTGGTGAAATTTTAAAAGCCAGAGAAAACGTGAGGGAAAGATGCAGCTGTTTTCAGAGGGCACATGATGCACATAATTCTGCGTTCTCCCCAGCAGTGACCAGGCAGTGTACTAAGTAGTAATGCACCAATCCTAACTCAAAAAGCTAGATCAGTGACAACAGGTCAACCAATTCAATTCAACTCCATGTGGTTCTGTGTTTATTCATCCATGCAATAGAGCCATCATAGTATGAAGGAAGCTAAAGCTCAGACAACCATGATGCTTTCCCTGTTAGCTTCTCTTTCGCTCACCCTCATTATATTTTATATAATACTTGTTGGGAAACGTTTATTTAACTTATGGTAAATAATGTGGTGTGGGGGGGTGAGGTAATTCCCTTCTCCCAGCTTCAGAGTGAATACATGAAACTTAATTTAACACTGGTATCAGATCAGAAAAAGTTCAATCAGTACATTCTCAATACTGATCCCCACATCACATGGCCTTTGGCTCTCCCCATGCATAAAATCCATCTGTACAAGACTGTGGCATTCATTTCACCTAGTCAAAAGCTAGCTACAAGTCAGGAAACACATGACACTTGACTTCACTTGACTAGTGCAAGCTTCACTTCCATCTCTATTTTACTTTAAACTTGGAGATTTGCAAAATTCCATCATCATGTCTTGGAATTTCCAACAACTGGAATTTTTATGATGTTGTCAGAGCATAGCATCTTTACAATATCTATGATGGAATTTAAGCATATCACAGTTCCATTCCACAGAGTAAATAAATGAAAACACTGAGTTATGGCCCAGTCCTATCTGTAATGGCAGAGAAAGGAGTAAGTGATCAAACATAGAGTGCCAAACAGCATGCAATCAGAGTTCACAAAAAGGTTATCACCACTGCTAACACTGTTAAAAAAGTGTATGCAAGTGTGCTCAGTCACAGTAATCCTTGTCAGTTGCTATTCAGAAACATGACTGCTGGCAGTCAATGACCATGCAAATCCTCTGCAATTAATTTGTGCCTCTTTGCAAATGCACATAAATAAAAACCATACAGGAAAACTGCTCACGTTGAGGCTGTTAGTCTCAGCCACTGTGTACACTGATGGGAGGAGTGTATGGCCACAGGTACTGTTCCACTCACCCTGTGCTTTCCAACTGAATCAGCGCAACAGCCTGTCTCTCTGTACTGACAGTAGGGGTGGATGAGATATTATATGTCAATATTTCGAGAACATTTGTAACAACAATATTTCTGGGATTTTGATATGTCAATGGCAGTCTCATGAATTGGGTGGCTTGAATCAAGGTGGCCTCTGAGGATAATTTGATTTCCAGCCAAAAGTGGTTGTCCAGAACCAAGAAAGTGGGTATTGTGTCAGTGTTTTAATGGCAACAACAAACTGCAGTGGCCCAAACAAAATGACAAAATTCGGCTGTCCAAGTATGTCCATCATAAATGGTGATGTTATAGGAACAAAAATGAACTTTTATATGTAAGCAGCATAAGTAAACAAAGAGCCTTTTAGATCCTTTTCCACTACTAATGTCATTGATGATACATTTCCTAATTTCAAGCGTGAACCTACTGAAATAAGGTGCCACCAGCAGCAGCAGCATTACATTGCAATAATAGTGACATGGCATTATATCCAGTGACACAGGATAAGTCAAATATAAGCACAAAACAATTTTCTTGCATATTTTGTAAAATGCTGCGCTTTGTTGGAGGTTGCTGAAGCAACTCCCTTTTTAGGCACCAAATCATCAACTGAGGCTGTCACACAGCTCTTGCTCTCAGACATCCGGGGTTTGTCTTGTTGTTGCCCACAACAGGGAACGTAAAACGCAGTGCTATAGCAATGATATGTCATTTTAATAATCACAAAAATTTACATCAGTATTGTCCCAGACAAAATGATATGGCCTATGACTGACAGCACCAAACAACTGTACAGAAGCAGGACTTGCAGCAGTAATACAAGAAGGTGTTTATACCATGATGGCAATGACTGAGTTCTGGATAACCACTTACTAAGAGCAGGTCTGTAGCTATAGCTACTATGTGAGAAAATTGAAATCAACTATTTAAAACCTTTGCACAAAATTACACCATGGAAGCTTTATACAAAGAAAAAGCAAATGCATAATGGAATAATGGCAGCGGCAATAGTGCTGCAAGCAATAGCACAAATATAACTAGTGGTACTGCTTAATCATTGCAGTACCAGCATTAGCAGCAGCAGCGGTGACACTGACAGTAATAACAAAACATCTTACCAAGCTGACAATCCAAATTGTTATGCTTTTGAATACAGGTGATTCATTTTCTCTAAAAGTGGACTAGGTTTTCTGTGCTCAGCATATCTACAGAATTATGATGTTCTTCATACTGAAACATAAAAAGAACAGGTACAGTATGGTATGCAGACACACTGAAAACCGTCTCTCTTCATTATGCTAAAGCTGTCTCAGATGTGCTAAATACTACAGAAAGGCGACATACTGTTCTCCTCTAGCCTTAATGCAACTTGAACTGTATTGCATCTCTGCCACAGTCAGCAGTGGTGAGAGCTACAAAACTTTCTCCAGACATACTTTATTCAGAAACCCTCAGACAGCACACTCCCATCACGCTCTTCTATTTGATGGAAAGAGACTTGAGTTGTGTATACTGTACTGTTAACTTTGAAATGTCAAATAATTCTCTGGGGCTGATTTAAATAAATAACAGGTAGGCATTCCAGCAAAAAAGAGGTAGGTGTAGCCCACAGTTTAGGAAAATCCGAAGTCTTGTGGTTTTAGGGTAAATATTGGATTATATTTTGTACACAATCGTGGCAAAGTAATGTACAATTACACAAATTAGGTTAGACTAACATTTACAACACTAATTTGTGATAGTTATGCCAATTAACAAATCAAAAGCTTGAAATGACTTGTGTACCTTTTGTAAAATTTTTCAATTTATTTTTTTCCTCAAATTGTGATTGGCCCAATAGCCACCTCTGGCATGGTAATCTTAGCTCATCATGTTAGAGATAAGGAGAGGAGAGCTACACATGTGTGCACACTACATAAACATTTTTTCTATATCAATTCCTAATATTTAAAATGGTAACAATACTTAATTTTCACAGTATTGTGGCACTGCTGTGGGTGCTGGCAGTCTACAGCACAGTGCTCAGATAACCCTGCCTCCTCGCACTCACAGTGCTGTTAGTCGATTGTCTCATTAGCTCCAACTGAATAGTGTGTTATTGTGTAAGAAAAATGTGAAGTCTAGAGCTTTCATGAGTCACAACCCATTTTGGTGGATAAAGAAAACAAGAGAGACAATACTGCAAAGGACACAAGCAAGATAATATGAGAGTGTTGCTACAAAGCAGTGCTAACACCTCTAGTTTAGACAGTATATTTTACAGATTTGGTGTGTTTATCTTTTAGCAAAAAGCTAATCTAACATTTTGCACCTACAATGTGGCTATTTTTCCTGTACTATTATAATAAGTTTTCAGTGTATCAAAGTTAGAAATACAAGAGCTGTAACAACACAAGTGCACGTGTGTGCACGTGAACCACAAATTATTACAGGGTGATGAGACGTATAAATTAAAATTCACAGAATACTGTAAAAGCAGCACAATAAGTATAGAGCTGTGTACTGTGTGTGCACATGGATGTGTGCATGTCTTGGCAGCCTTACAGACATCTGCTGTGAAGGTCAAGTTTCAGTCTGTATGGAACCAATCAATGGAGCCAACAGTAGAACACCCCTCCCTTCATCTGCTACACTGGGACACACATGGCCAGAAAGCAAGCATTCACAAGCCAAGTCTGATTATGCACACATACAGACACAAAGTTATCACGCATACGCAAGGTGGTCCAAACGCACGCGCGCACACACACACACACACACACACACACTTTTACACACAGGTCTCTGAAACCTACACATTTGCTGGAAAAACCATCCCACAAGCCATTAAGCACACACACACACACACACACACACACACACACACACACACACACACACACAGACACACACACAAGCAAGGCAAGCTCAACACACACAGACTGACACACGTGGAGAAGGAGCCTTGCCCTAGATTCTCAGGGAACGATCTCATGTTACATCTCCAGTCTAACTGGCCTTTGTTAAAGCTGCACAGCAATCTCCCAGCCTTGCAGAGAAACACATCACACGCATGTGGACCGCATACATACTATTGTTTGGATATCTCCTCCTCCATGTTTAACATTTCAGCAGCCAAAGATTTTAGAAAGCAATGTCTTTGCCATCTTGAAAATGAAAAGGCTTATACATTTAACCTTGTTTGTACACCCCCCCCCCCCCCCCCCCCCCCCACCACACACACACACACACACACACACACACACACACACCACTGAAAAAAGATTACAGGAGATGATTGTAGAATTTAGGGTGCTTTTCAGCATTGGGCTTTTCACTTTGGAGGGAACTGTACAGCCTGGAGAAGATGCAACAATGTCCTGTCGTAATGTCAACAGAAACTTTAGACTTCACACACCACCACATGTCCTCCACAGGACAGCCAGACACACACACAGTGCATGCACACATGACATTTCAGTGTGTTGTGTGGCATTAACCAGTTCAAACTACAGTATCTGCATGTCATGCCTTTTATTCACTGGAACAGTATTTGTGTAATTCAGTCTTAATATACTTTATACTATATAGTACCAGACAAAAGTCTGGAGTACTGTATGTTCTAAAATAACTAAAACATGAAACAGCCAAAACATGAAACAACCTAGCTAAATAAAATACTATTTTACAAAATAAAATTTTACATTCCTCAGAAAGGCAAAAAGAAAAAAATACAAAAGAATGAGCTCAATTAAAGAGTAAAAAGTGAAGCACTCAAGATATCAAAATCTTATTATGACACAATAAAAAGCTTAATAAGAAAATAATTTAATAATTATGACTGAGTTTGAATACACTATGCATGTCTAGGATTTGGACAACTTTTACACCCTAATTTTGTTCACACCAAATTGTAGCTCTGTCAGGCTGCAGAGCCTGCAGATTACAAAACTTCAAACAGCAGCCCTGTTTTCACTGATTTAACTTCAACAGATTGTACGGATCATTTTGCTACCTTTTTAATAGAGCCCCATCAGAAAATACAGCATGCAATTAAAGTCACATCTCTCCTCTCTCCATTCACAAGCTTCAACACAGTGCATGACTACTAGAGCAGTGCATCCTTACAAACGTGAGTGAGTGTGTGATAACGCAAGAGTTCAGAAACACACCCAGCACACTTTTCTTGAAAGGTGTGATGGTGGAGCTGTACTCCAGTCACTTCTCTTTTGTCTGTCACTTGCCAACATTACAAAAGAAAAAAGAAGCCTTGTGTGTGCAGACATTTGGAGTCCACGTGTGGCTTTTCTTTCAAGCATGTGTGCTTGCATAGGGAGCTAAGGGACAAACTGACATACACACTGTCAGGATATTGAGAGAAGCCTGGCTGCATGGCCGGCAGAACAAAGTCTACTTGTCTGAAAAGTAGGGATATTCCTGGCGATAATATCTTAGACAACTTAACTTGGAAAATATTAAAAAAATATTAGTTTTAGACTAGTCGGTTAGTCTAAGAAACACTCGGATATCAAGTTAAATTTTAGGACTGTTTAATGGACAATGTCAAAAACTATCTAAACAAAGGCATTTGAACCCATTAATCACATTCTTCAATAATGAATTGCACTTTAAATGCTGCTTAACTGTGCGGCACAGTGATTGTGCATTATGAACACTGGCACGTTATACTCCAAACACAAAATGAAGAAAAAAAAACTTAAAATAAATTGATGTTAAATATATGAAAACTGCAAAGAATGTTTGAAATATGAGAAAGTAACATCCCAAAAATGAATAAATTGCAACTTAAAAGTGTTATTATGAACGATGCTCATTGTTCTACAATTCACAACACGCATCTCAATAACAGTTAAAATCTAAAATGATAATAAAACAATACAATACAAACATCCATACATCCATTTTCTTCCACAGCCTGAGCAGTAAAGCCCAGACCTTCCTCTCCCCCAGCCTCCTCCTCCAGCTTACCCCTGATTCAGACTTCAGCTCTGACTCTTTGTAGAGCTATGACATAACCTCCGTAACTAATGTTGTTGCCGGTATTTACACCTGTGCAGGTGTATTGCATGTGTTGATTACCTTTTGGTCAGGTCCCGGTGTTTTTACATGCGGTGCCAACCAACAGAAAAATAAAATGCTGGGACTTCTCTCCAACTGGGTCCTGCTCTTTGCTGTGGTCAGTTTTTTTTTAAGGTGCAAACACATTTGTCCCTCAAGTTTTTTCACTTCTTTGTACAAACTTGAGGGAAGTAGCCAGAAATGAAGGAAACGGTGTTTCTCAGGAGGCACGCTTCAGGTTACATTGTAAACCTTCAAAAACTAACAATATTACACCTAATTAAAAATATCAGGCCAAGACAGAGTTATGGCTTTTTTCAATAATGTTAGGGCTGCAACACTTCTGGTGACAGATGGCTGCCTAACATTTTAGGACAACCATTTACAGCACTGGGCATCAATTCAAATCTTAACAATTAGGCTAACCAACGTCTGACTAGTGACAATAGCAATGATTAGTAGTCTAGTCGATTAATCATATACATCCCTACTGACAGTTTTGTGACTGCAACACTGACTGGCTGCACAAAGATGGGAAATACTAATTATGTAGTAACAAGTGCAGCTACTACAGCTACAGAGTTTGGATACATTTATAAATCAACAGATAAATAAAATATAAAATAGATAAATAAAAAATAATTTTTCCATTATGAATGGAAAGCATCATACTCAATGTGGCTTTTGAAACCAGGACTAGTCAACTACTCTAACAGACAGAAAACCCTCAAAACATTTAAAACTGAGCACACTTCAAGTTAAACACTGGCCAAACAAATCATTTGTAGCTGTTAGTTGCATTCCCCATTAATAAAATCATGTTTAAATGTCAGTGAAATGCGTGGCATTTGCTCTGGGCATAATGTTACAAACACATGCAACAGATTGATTTGCAAGCTTAGCAGCACTAAGAGCAGTAATCTTGGTTTCTTCTTTGCTAGCATCCACATCCCGGTGCAGACTATGGTTACACCTGCTTTGGTTGCTTTGCTATATTCCAGTTTATTTTGACAAAGCCGATGCACCATTATGTTACCTTACAAGTTTGAATGACGTCAATATATACTGTATGTAAAAGGCCTCATTGACATAGGCCTGGAGACCTGTTGGCAACCATCTAGCCACCAGCAGGCACAAAGGAAAAATGTGTATTTCCCGATCTGTAGCAAGTGGTTGCTGGAGGTTGATGATAATCGCTGTGAAATTGATTGTTAAAGCCCCATTTGTGCAGGCTTAGAGACCAGTCAGTGACACTCGTAACCATATTCCACAACCAGCTGCCAAGTGCTTGCTGGCAGCTGGTCACCAACCAGTCTCTAAGCCTGTGTGACTGAGGTCTAAGTAAAATGTTATGCTAAGTTACTCAGTTTAGCATAATCAGGGCACTCGTGGCATTTTCAAATCATAATCTCCAACCTGGGACCTGCATTATACAAGACTATAAAAAAGTCTGGTTGGAGCCTTTGGGGGTGGAGCAGGTCATCGACCAATTGGAAAGTCAGTGGTTCAGTCCCTGGCTTCTTCAGTCTTCATGTCAAAATATCTTTGGGCAAGATACTGGACCCCAAGTTGCCCCCAATGAATCCATTGGAAAGTGAGCATTAGACAAGGTGCTTAGGCACAGGGGAAAAAAAGGCACTTGTATTAATGTGTGAGATTAGGTAAATGAGGTTGTAGTAAAATTTGTTCTGGCATGTGTGGAATTTAGTTGAGCAACAGTTTTCTGTTAGCAGTTACTACATGCATCAGCAGATGTGAGGATTTATACAAATCTCTAGTAGTTAACTCTGATCTCCATTTACAGTGTGACTGAAACTTTGTCTTAATAACCTTAACCCATGAGTACACAAGTTGGGGGGAAAAAAAGTAGTATTGACACTGCAGCAGCAAAGATCTGTGCTCAAAAAAAAAAAAAAAAAAAAAAACATCCACTGACAATCCACTGATTCCTCCACATGCACAGAATTCATTGATAAGTGATCAATCATTTGTGAAGTATTTGGACTGTTGACTGTACAAAAGAAGCTGAAGATGTCTCAATAGCTGGTAAAAATCTCAATTCAAAAAAAGTTTTTAAAAATTTTTTAACCAAACAAAAGAATATTTCCATCCATCCATCTATTCCTTCCACTTATCCTATTTATTAGAGAAAAAACATTCATTTTTGGCAGGTGGGGAGAGACACTGCTTTGTTGGAGAGAGAAAGAACAGCACTGACAGACAGACTTGAGAATGAGAGGAGTTCTTTGGGCGGGAATGTTTTCTCTGTCAGGAAACAAGAGTTAACTTGTTTAATTGGAGTTCACATTCCAGCTGAGACACAAATACGGAATCTACTCACACCAAGGTTGAAGCAACATCAGTTTTCAAAGCTAATCTACACATCAGTCTTTAGTAGTCCAAATATTGTGGAGGTAATGGGGCCCACTTATTCAGAATTTACAGCATGAAACCACTGCTTTTTCATTCAAATAGGACTCATTACATAATTATGATTGAAGCAGAACAATTGTAATTCTCAGAAATACTCCTCAGCTTTTCAGAAATTAAAATCATGCCCAACAAAATTTAACAAAAAATTCAACTAAATATTTTAATACGCACTTTGTAATACATCGCTACAGCACAATCAAAGCACTGTACAATAAATCATGCATGCGCAAATTTTTATTTACACAGCTGGGGAAAATATCAGAATAATGAATATATTTATTGAGTATGGATGTGTATGAGTGATAGCAGTATGGTAGCAGTTTGGCAGGTAATTGTAGAGTATAATCAGAGTTACTGCACGTGATGGAGGTATTAGCAGGGTGAATGACCAGTTCAGTGGTTGTATAATGTTCTCATAGCCCTTGGGAAGAAATTGTTTCTTAGCCTGGATGTGCGGTAGGGAAGGCCTTTTAACATTAGAGAAACTCAACTCAGAAACTCAGAGTTCCCTAATTGTTGGCCTCAATGGGAAGGAAGAGACAAGAATCCCTACTTCCATTCCTGAGCCTGGTTCCACTGGGCTGTGGGTGAGGAGAAGCAGCTAGCAGCAAAGCTTAATACAGCATGCAGAAAGCTAAAAGTAGAGGGACAGCAGTTTCACACTGCCATGCCAACAGCTTCTATTTGTATGTTTACAAAAGCTTTTGACTTAACTCCAAATTGTGGTCAAGGTGAGCTGACATGACAATGCTTTCCCTCTTTCACTCACTCACTCATTATGTTAAGTCAGACCTAAGAAGCTAAAAGTATATTGGCTTGGTGTAACATTCATAAGCTTTAACTATACTTGTGATAATTAAACGTGGTGTTGTTAATGCCGTTGATCATTTCACTTCAGCTGTGCCCTGTTAGATTCACACGTGTGAGACGAGGAAAAGAAGAAAATATTTTGACTGTAAATGCAGTTTGCAGTCCAGTGACTGTCACTTTAATCCCAAACAACACCAGTACCAGTGCAAATAAATTAGACAAATAACACTGTCTATTATTTTTTCAGTGTATTTATCCTGGGCCCGTTTTCCTCTTATTTCACTAATACATACCAAAAATTCAATAAGTGTATATTCTTGGATGCATTTAAATATTATATTTTATGTTACAAAGTTAGGGAAGCCTTTTAAGCTGAACTTGACATTTCCTTACTAAAAGGAATGATTCCCAACATCTCTCACAGTGAGGGATAGGGATTATTATTTATCATTATTATTGATCATTTAAACACTAGCACTGGATCCGTACTCAGTATCGGCAGATACCAGCAGCCAAGCATTGGATCAGATCATATACGGAAGAAGGTGCATCAGGCTATGCCCAGTTTTAATTATATCAAGACAAATTTAAATAATAACTAAAAAGAAAAGATTTTAAGTGGCTAGGATATTAAACTTAATTAAAACTTTGTTTAAACTGGGAAAAACATCTCACAACTCAGTCTTCACAGCCACATAATACATTCTCTATCACTTCTAGTGTTTGAATCAAAGGCTAAATGTTAAATTTAGCCACTACTTGATTTCTGACATCTTTTTACCATAGTTGTACATTGTAAGCCTTTCACACTGTCCCAGTGGACTGGAGATTGTTCATATATTATGTACTGTTACACCCCTAAAGGACTGGTAAGAGTAAATGGCTTACAATTGCATCAGATAAGAATGTTGTATTGTTAGTTCTTAATTCACGAACTGTTTCTGTGGTAATGCATTTAAAAGAAAAGAATAAGTCAAATACTGATATGGACATCAACTGGCAATGGTGGGCCATAGTCATGTGGATTAGCTCTTATGGATACAGCAGAAGAGAAGAGGAGTGGCATAAACGCTATACCATCTGGAAAGAGTTAGCTAGCTGCTGAACAAAAAGAACAGAATGAAAATAGGGGAAGGTGAAAAGATGAAAACAAGCACCAATGTTTCTGCTCCACTCTAGTGAATTGGAGATCAAGCTCTTTTCCTGGATAGCACTAGACAATGGAGTTCTTTATATTGTTAGATGTGCAAGAATTGCTGTAGGATCTCCAGACAATGATCATAATAGCCCATTCATATAATCAAAACTTAAGCACATTTCATTTTGCTTTATCCCAGTATATACACAGTGATGGTCTCTCTCTTAATTTATGTACCAGGGATTTAAGGCAGAAAATAGTAGTTGATGTTAGGAGTCAGTTTGATGTAGCCTACAGAAATAAACTGAATTTCCAAAATCCACAACCCTTGAGCTGCATTCATGTTATAGTAAATGGCTGTGAGCTTTATTTTATATATATATATATATATATATATATATATATATATATATATATATATATATATATATATATATATATAAATATATATATAATATAAATATATATATATATATATATAAATATATATATATATATATATATATATATATATATATATATATATATATATATATATATATATATATATATATAATATATATATATAGAGAGAGAGAGAGGAGAGAGAGAGAGAGAGAGAGAGGAGAGAGAGAGAGAGAGGGAGAGAGAGAGAGAGAGAGGACACCTACACCTACTTATGTTATTTTTGACATCAATTCGCGGACCAGAAGGGGGCATGGCCGGGAAGCGGCCCGCGGGTCCTAAGTTTGGGCACCCCTGCTTTAGAGGCTTTTGACAACACATTGATTATTCAGACCAGGCAGAAGAAACTGGTATTAGTGGATTACGATGCTAAATGATTTGATTAGCATATAGTATGTGTGGAAAGGATTCCGTAAATATTCTCAATTTTGACGGAAGTGGTTAAGTCTTCACATATACCATGTTTTTAACTTCCACTGGTCATTTTTATTAATAAACACATGACCCAACGGCACCGTCTCTGGTACACAGTGATGGTAGTTTAGTTCCAACGTGAAGTTTGTGTTTCATTTGACAGTGAAGCTGACCAGCAAGAAATCCACAGAAAGCAATTATGGCCCATACTTTCTCCAGTCAACAGTCGTCCCACTGTTTCATCCTTACAGTGGAATTATTTACCACTTCAACTCAACATAACTGCACAAGTTTGTTCTGATCTACTCTGTATGATGTTCAGTCCACACCATGACACAGGATTTGATTCCACTCTATACTACTCACTGTGTTCAAGACACTCAGCAGGTCAGTCATTAGGCACAGTAAACTCATATTTCATTATGCATTTTACTGATAGCTAATCAGTTGCACAAAAGTCATTTTTGCATCTGTAAAGTGATGCATTGCATTACAGGATTGTTGGCAATAAATCGTGTAAATGTCATGGGCACCACTGCATTATATAATGCATTCCATTCAACTTTGTATGACGCTATTCTGTAACCATATTCTCTTTATTCTATTAGATGGTACAGCAACGTATAATACTGCAGTCACTGAACATAGAAGAAATCCTTTCTATGTATTAAATATTCTGTATCTGTATGACTCGTATTCTCTTATAATACAAATTTAAGACACTGCAGTTGAAAAGGATAAAATTAATTAAGGTCAGTTAAGATGATGCACTCAGATCAAAAATCTGTAAGTCTATATTGTCTGGAGGTATCTTATGCTCTCTGCCTCCATGTTGCTATAATCTGGCACTGAAGGAGTTAAGTTCTGTGCAGCGGGTGAACTCAAAGAACTGGCGTTCACGTGGCTAAGCCGCTGTTGCTATGGGAGAGAGGCCAGACAGAGGAGAAAGCAACCCCTCTCTCAGTCTTTCACATTCCCATTTTCTCTTATTCTCTTTCCCTCCTCCTTTGCTCTTTCCCTCCCTGCCAGAGAGCCTGGCTGGAAAACCAAGTGCCTAATGAGAGTACACAGCTCTTGCTCTCTCTACTCAATCCCTTCATTTTTCAAATAACAGTCACTCTCCTCCCTTCATCTCTCTCTCCATCCCTCTCTCTGGTTTTCACTCTGTATTTCGGTACTATCAGAATGCCAACTAGTGAGTCATGCACCAACAGCAGAAGGCCAGGCTCACTATGCCAGTGTGTAGATTTAAAGGACATAATAGCAGCCAACCAATCTCTGCTAGCTTGTTTTTCTCTGAAAGCTTGTGAGCTTTCATAATCATATTTTTATGGGTTTGAAAAAGAGAGTTTCATTTATTTTGATTACAAGGAATTAAGGTCAAGACTAATTTAAAGACCAAATCAAGGAGCTTGTGATCAGAAACAAAGCACATATGACTTAAAGCCACTAAAATGTAAACTTTAAATTTAATGAAAACATTGCTATGTCAAGTACAAGATACAAAATATGAAGCACAGTGTACTACTGCCAATCCTCTGAATTAATCTGACAGATTATGCTTTACAAAGAAATCCATCACTGCTTATAAAGAAATAACATTTAAGAGTCTGCTTTAGTTTCGTTGGCTGATATCAGCACAAATCAGTGTGATAAGTGAAAACAGCAGTTTTATCTGCTGCTGTATCGTCTAATAGAAATGAAAACAGCAAAGGTAACATCATGAATTAGAAGTCCCAAATTATTAAAATAACAGCTTTGCGCTCCCCCAGGCAGTCAGTCTAAGACATACTGCACGTAGCTGAAGTGTCGGAAGTTTTTTGATCAAAAGTCTTATGAAGGTCAGGGGCAGAGAACACCCTGAGATGCATTTCCTGGTCTAAAATGCCTTTTAGTGGTTAGAAATTCAAACTCATTTAATGGTAAAATAACAGATCGGCAATCAAATGAAAAAAAAAAAAATCAAGTTACAGTACACCCTGTCTTCTGATATATGTTATCAGATATAAGATAAAAGTTTTTCACATAGAAGCTGGCACCTTGTAAAACTGGGGCCAGGTTTCATGATACTTAAATTTACAGCACAATTTGACACTACAGTACATACAATAACTTACAAATAGCACACCTAGTAGTTAAAAGTTTACTTTTACATTGTGTCTTAATGATACTAGCGGCCATAAGGTTTGAAAACAAAAATTTTACAGAATTCTATTCCCTAAAGAATTGTATCTGAAATACATTCAGAGTGTTGTTTTCTATCTTTCATTTTGGAGCTGGCTAAAAATCACATTGGGGGCATAGTGCAGAAGATGATGCATGGGGTTGTTTAGAACATGTTGTCACATAATATGGCCAGCAAAGCATCTGACTCAATTGTTTCCAGTCCTCCCAGCACTGTTTGAAGCACATGTAGAAGAGTAGCGTCACTGCTGAGCAAACAGTGGTGCTGAATCAAAAGCTGCCCCTGTTTTAATCCATGAACACACTAAGCAAAGTAAAATTTATAACAATGACAGTATAGTTTTCACTTTCCATGAAACAGTATAAAGTACCAGTCAAAAGTTTGGACACACTCGCCCATTCATACTGTATATACACATATGTAAGACATTAAACAAGAATATCTGCCAATATACAGTACCAGAAAAATGTTTGGATACACTTGCCCATTCATATGAATAGTTTTTGTCACTTTTTGGGGAAAAAAAAAAAGTCGTTGGGGCGGGGGGTATCTGAAAAGTTGCTAAATCTATCAATAAAACCGCTAAGTTGGAAACTCTGGGAATTTATGTTTGATAGGAAGCTCAAAATTGTCCTTTGTGCCCCTCTTTTCCACTTTTTCCCCCTCGCTTTAACACTGGTCACATTTTGCTTTCTGTAGCCACGCAAAATCAAACGTGAACAGGGCTGTCACGAGATCACGCATGCACACTGTGAACGAAACTGTCCATACCCAGTAGTAGATTGAAAATTGCAGTGAAATAACACTATAGTGCAGTGATCTAGTGAGAGAAAACAAATCAGTCTGGTATCAGCGAAGGTGTGGTGCTTGCTAATTGCAGTGATAGTGAAGAGTTCCGATAGAGAACAGGTGAAATTGTCAGCCCAGCACAAGACATCCTCAGCATGGCGCAGCACCGGGCAATCAACTGCTGGCTAGAACCCTGCATATGAATGGGTGAGTGTGTCCAAACTTTTGACTGGTACTTTATCAAAAAAATGTTTTCCTCCAAAAAATTACAGTCAGAATTTGTAAGGTCGGTCTGCTCAACCCAGGTATCCTCAAATCCAGGCCTCGAGGGCCGGTGTCCTGCAGCTTTTAGATGTGTCCCGCAAATGACTGATAGCATCATTGACAGGGTAGGATGAGGTTAATATGCACCCATTAGGGTAACACTATCTACTTTCCATAATTTATAATGTGTGATCTCCCAACATTGTGTTGTGAGCACATCATGAAGAATGGAGGAAAGACAGGTGGGTAACATTAAGCTTTAATTAAAGAAAAAAAATCAAACCAACAGTCAGAAATATACTCTCATTTTCTCTTATTTCATGATAGAGATAGATCAATGTAGCTACGACACACACAGACACACACACACACACACACACACAAGTGTGTTTTGCTATCTTTGTGGGGAATTTCCATTGACTTCCATTCATTTCTACAGCCTAAACCTTACCTTTACCCTTTTCCTAACCCTAACCATCACATACCTAACCCTAACCCTAACCTAAACTCAATTCATACCTTAGCCCTAACTCTGACCCCTGACCCAAAACAGGGTTTCCCCTTGTGGGGACAAGGTTCCAGTCCCCACAAGGAGCAATTGGTCCCCACAACGTAGTATATGTCAGGAAATTGTCCCCACAAGGTATTATAAACATACGCACACACACACACACACACACACACACACACACACACACACACACACACACACACACACACACTCTTCAAAGTGTGCAGAAGTCTGAGGATTAACTTGTATGGTTAGGCACACACACCACCACCACCCAGATACTTCTGTGTTTCAAGCACTGGTTATATGTGGAGGTCTGACATGAAACTATACTGAGGCAGACTCAAGTTATTATGAATCTCATGATAATGAGGAACTGAACTAAAAATTGTCTTGACAAGTTCTCCTTTATTTATCTAACACCAATTCAACATCATTGTCCAAGGGCATAACCCTAAACTGCAACAAAGCATAAAATCGCTACATTAAAAAAAAAAAAAAAAAAGCAGCATAGATTAAAAGCATCCAGCAGATATAGAAAGGTTTGCAACTTTTTAGCGAAATGAAAGGATATGACATTACGTACTTTAAATACTACTGATATGTAGACTCTCCAGTTGATCTTTGAGTTAACTTCAATAGTTACTTCTTCCAAACCATCAACATGTCTATTAGACCCCATTCCTACAAGACTCCTCAAAGACATTCTACCCTTAATTAATGCTTCAATCATAAATATGATCAATCTCTATTAATGGGCTACGTACCACAGACCTTTAAGGTGGGAGTAATTAAACCATTACCTAAAAAGCCACTTGGCCCAGCTGTCTTTTAGGCCAATCTCCAACCTTCCTTTGATCTTAAAAATTCTTGAAAGAGTAGTTATAAAACAGCTAACTGATCATCTGCAGAGGAACGGTTTATTTGAAGAGTTTTAGTCAGGTTTCAAAATTTACAGTACAGAAACAGCATTAGTGAAGGTTACAAATGATCTTATGACCTCTGACAATGGACTCATCTCTGTGCATGTTCTGCTTGACCTCAGTGTAGCGTTCAATACGGTTGACCATAATAGTTTATTACAGAGATTAGAGCATAGGCATTAGAGGTACTGTGCTACAGTGGTTTGAATATCTAATACACTCCAGTTTGTTCACATAAACTGTGAGTCTTCTTCATACACTAAGGTTAATTATGGAGCTCCACAGGGTTTTGTGCTAAGACTAGGAATGACCCAGGCGACTAATTTCTACTCCTAAAGACTTCATAGTACCTTACCATGCCAATTTAAAAGTAGAATGGGAGGCAGAGTCTTCAGCTTTCAGGCCCCACTTCTGTGGAACCAACTCCCAGTTTGGATTTAGGAGACAGACACCCTCTCTACTTTTAAGATTAGCCTTAAAAAAGTTCCTTGTTGATAAAGCTTATAGTTAGGGCTGGAGAAGGTGACACTGAACTAGGGCTGAAACTATCAATTATTTTAGTAATCAAGTATTATATTGATTATTCCATCGATTAATTGAGTAATCGGATAAGAAATACTTTTGTCTTATTAACAGTTCATCTGCATATTTTAACTTCCGTAATTTAACTGCAGATTTTTCGCTGTGTGAAACAAACAGCGATAGGTGGAGCCGCTACAAAGTTCTAATTTCTTCATGTTAACACTTGCTGATCAGTTGGCTCCTCAAGCTGTTTCCCAGTTACAGGAACATATGCTGCTGCCCTTTGTTACTGAACAATCGCTAGTGTTAATGGTGGCGCCCGCTAGCAAACTGTGGTGATAGCGATCAATTCCGGTAGCTAACAGCTGAAATTCTCAGCACAGCGAGCACAAAACGCACAACATGCACAACACACACACACACACAAACACACACACACATGGGTGTAGCAGTGGAGGTGTGGTAAAACATGTCAGCAATGAGCCACTCTGTGTTAAAGGGTCGTTTTTTTTTCCAAATGACAAAATCGTCGCAGAAATGGAGGACTTTAATTCTGCTAATGTGGGTGAAATGCTCCGCTTACACGGTGACACCTGAGCACTGCAGAGTTTAAACGAAGCATCGAAGCAACAACAAGAGGTTTTTTTTTTTTTTAATAATCGAATCATTCTGGCTACTCGAGGAATCATTGCAGCCCTACACTGAACCCTCCTTTAGTATGCTGCAATAGGCCATGGCTGCCTAGGGCTGCTGGCGCGCATGATGCATTGAGTGTTTCTTCTTCATTCACCTCTTTTCACTCTGTTTGATATACTTCTCTGCATTTAATCAGTATTCACATCTGGATCTCTTCCACAGCATGTCTTTTATTCTGTCTCCCTCCCCTCAACCCCAGTTGGTCGCTCCTTGAGCCCAGTTCTGCCGGAGGTTTCTTCCTGTAAAACAGGGGTTTTTCCCCTTTCCACTGTCGCCAAGTGCTTACTCATAGCGGGTCATCGTATTGTTGGGGTATTCTCTGTATTATTGTAGGGTGTTTACCTTACAGTATAAAGCGCTTTAAGGTCACTGTTGTGATTTGGCACTACATAAATAAAAAAATGAATTATTACAATTATTACAAAGTCAAATGAGGGCAAAGACTGACAACAGTTGCCATATTAATAAAGATACAGTGTAAATTCACACCATTAGATGTCATTAGAATGCAGATTGCAGTCAACTGAATTTGGTATTCTTACCTCTCCCAATTCAAGCACGTAATTCTAGCTACGGTGGCCTCCGTAGGACAACTCTGGCTGCTGTTCATCTATAGTAAATGTAGGCTGTCAGTCCACTGTTTACCTCAGCTGTCGGACAACTGCTTGCTAGTGCTAACTTCTGCCAATGATAGTAAACCGGTGACATTTCATCCCAGCACAGTGGGCGATCAACCATTGGCTAGAAACATGATACAAAATTATTATAGGGTAACATTTATCAGCTCATTAGAACACACTGTTTTGTCAGGTAATCTTTAGGTGCTAGCATTCATATAGATATAGTTTAATATAAAACACCCACCTAAATATTGCTGCAGATTAACCATACCACCCAAAACATCATCCCCCTGCATCACAAAGAACTGCAGAACAAACCTGACAACAGCACAAGCATGACATGGTGCCATGTTCATGCCCCAATGGGTCCAAGCTGTATTGGCAGCACGAAAGAATCCTATGCAAGATAAGGCAGGCAGTTTGATGTATACACCAATCGGGCAAAACAACAACACAGGAAATAAGAGGAAACTGGCAAAACAGCCAACTGGAAATAACAAGGTAGAGGGGTTCAGTAGCTAGGACAGCCAATCTAGCTGTTTGCCATATAGTGGTGGTAGCAGCAAAAGCTACTGCCATACATAATGAGGGTTATATTTTTCATCATGGTCTTATCAAGTGAGTATGTTCTCTTTCTTTCCTTTGCTTCCAGAGAACTAAGTGTTCTGATCCTGTTTAAAATTCATCTGGTGAGACTAGCAGCATGCCAGCTGTCATTCTAATGCCTTGTAGTGTCCCACTGGCACACACATTTAATATAATGAATTAGTAGATGACAAGATTAAATGAATTACGTTTCAGGGTCAACTGGTTGCAGTGAGGACAGGAGACAGGAACATCATACAGACAGGTTAGGAAACATTCTATTAGCCGAAGCTTACTCCAACATGAGCTATGAACAACCAGGATTACAGGTTTACTTCAGGTGGCGGACAAACAGTACACTTCACTCAGCCTGTGTTCCTAAAATAAACTGAATACAACACCAGCAGCAGGTGACTTCTCATTTTCTACACAAAAGAAAAGATGGACACATACAAGCCAGTATCCATCAATCCATTTGGGAGATGTTCCAAACTGAATGAGCACAATCTCCTCATTACTCACTACATGAAAATAGCTTCCCTCACATTCTTTGGTAAAACAGTCTAGTTAGAGGGCCCAGCCAGTATTCCCTGACAGCAGTGTTCAAAAATACACAGGGCAGCTCCAGAGCTGGACTGAAATGAGTCTGGAGTTCAATTTATGAAAAGACACATTGTACTGAATATTAGTGGAGTTGCTTTTAAGAGAGTTATAGTATGCCACGGTGGCCTTGATCTATAGTACTGATTTTAATCCCAGCAACAGTACACACTCACCCATTCATATGAATGGGTGAGTGTGTCCAAACTTTTGACTGGTACTGTATATAAGAATTTAAGAAAAATATCAAAAATGGAAATTTTAGACATCAAATGTGAGCTCAGGTCAAAACATCTTAGTCAGAACTGTATAGTATTTCATTTCCTCCTATCTCAAATCAGTGAAGCAGGAATTTTCATTCACAGTAGTCGTGATCACAAAGGCGGTTTTTAAAACAGTGTGATGGAGATAGCAGTCAGACAAATTAAGGTTTACTCATTCCATATTCAGGCACAGTCACAGTCTGTGCTTCCTCCCTGAATGCTTTACTGTTGAAGAACACCCAAACACCCAAACAGTTCAGCATACTCAGTTACTGATAAATCGAATCATGTCATCCCACCAGAATAGTAAACCAAATTCATATTAAAAGTGCAAAATAATCTGGGGTAATTTTGACATTTACAGATCTCAGCAGTTTGGCCAGAAGCGCACAGAAGGTACAAAGGCTACTTAGGCTGGCCCTGGCATGTATAGTGACTGTTGTAAATGCATTCTGTAGTTTCTTCTAAATAATCTTCTGAAATCAGATTCTGACCTAAACAATATGCGTATGCAGATGTTGACTGATGCCTATGGTGAGAGGGTCTCAGAATGTTTTCCAAAAAGCTCAGCCATGCATTGTTATCCTTTAAATGGATACTGACTGGGGTGGTAAGGATTTCATTATTGAAAACCATATCCATATTGAAACCCTTCCTGCAGAGTGAAAAACAGGTCATTGAGGCTGGTTAATGTGGAGCCAGTTTATTACCTTACGCTCCAAATTGCACAACATTCACATTATGTCTTCATTAACTGATTTTAATGAGTCTGGAATAAAGGTGTAGAACTCCAAGTTAAAAAAAAGTACTAACAATGACCACAGTCTATGTAGTGTGGTTGCATTTATAGAGATCATGAAACAGCACAAAATTAGAAGTGTAATATAATTCTAAGAAATTTTAAGAAAAATTTAGATCAAACATGACTACATCAGTTTTCATTTGATAGTAATTTTCTAGCTTGCCACCATATTGATGTTGCATCACTGACTATGTCACTAGGTCATTCATTCAATTTTATTTCGATAGCGCCAAATAAACAACAGGAACCTCAAGGCACTTTATATTATAAAGGTAAAGACAATAATTACAGAGAAACAATCAAAACATCCCCCTATAAGCAAGCATTGGCGACAGTGGGAGGGAAAAACTCCCTTTAACAGGAAGAAGAAGAAACCTCCAGTAGAAATAGGCCCTGGGAGGGCAGCCATCTGCCATGACAGCTGGGGGTGAGTGGAGGAGAAAAGACATGCTGTGGAAGAGAGCCAGACTATTAAAATGAAGAAGAGGTGTTTGCTAATAAACTACGCAGACCACTTATAGCATTAAGCTTGAGGAAGAGTTCTAAATGAAATAGCTTCAGAAGAACGGCGCTGCAAGGAGATATGGAGAGGGTGGGCAATGGCGATGGCCAGTGGCAAAGGAGTCAATCTGCAGGAAGCTGCTGTGCACTGCTTGCTCTCCTGTGAGGGATGTGTTTGAAGTTTTTAACAATGTCCATCTGGAGACTCCAGAGAACCCATCAACAGCAGATACTCTAACCTTTGCTAATAATTGCTATATCATAACTTGTTAGCATCTAAAACAGAAGAGTGATGTTTTTAACACTAAACAAGTCAAAAATTTTAAGTTGACACTCATATCCACAGTTACTGTTGGAATAGTTGGTTTTCCTAGCACGCCTGCTAGTTAGCCAGCAATCTACTGTGCTGTCTCACAGTAGCTGGCAGAAAAGACTGAAGTCACACCAGGCCAGTTTATGCACAGCAGAGGAAAAAAAAATCTTGGCGCCATTTCAGTATACCAGCAGGAGAGCAGTGTCTGACATTAATGTAATGTAAACTGTGTAAGTTTTCAAAATTATATAGTTAAAAATTCTTATATGGGAACTGTTTGGTGTGCACAACTTTCTCATATTGTATAGTGTACATTAAGTCCATGTTCAGAGAGTGGTCAGTCATTTGTTTTCTGTTTTGCTACCACACTTTTATTCCATTTTTAAATGTTAGTGTTAAAATGAAGTATTTGTGATACTCTTTTTACTGTTTTTTTTTTTTTTTAGCTTTACACAGGCTAAAATCCTTTACATCCACTGTCAATAAAGCACTTTGATTTGTCTTTGACTTGTTTGAAAAGGCCTGTTTAAAAAAAGACAAACTTGTTGTTGATAAATTGCTGAGGATTTTTTTTGTTTGTTTGACCACATCTCAGTGAGTGGATTACATCATTCTAGAATGAGGAAAAACAAAGCCCAAAAGTAACTGAATTAGACTAAAGGTGGTGATTTTTTTTTCATTCTTGCAGTGATGCTAATCTATATTAGAATTCCCCATTGTGCCATTATAAGAAACTAGCTATGGTTGTGGTGTGATGCCCATGTAAAGTGATTGGGTATGTTTGGGCGGAAAAAACACACACACACACACACACACACACACACACCACAGAGGACAGCATTTGACTCGAGCTTGTTAATCCAGCAAACCACCAGTGCACCCAACTCAAGCAGCCTCTCCTCCACATAGTCCTCATTTCTAAAGTTCTAAAGTTGCTCTACAAACCATAGAATTACAGCCAATTGCAGCCAGCAATCAATGACCCACTTACTGCTTAAGAGAAAGTGAAAATGAATAGTCTTTTCTTGGTTTTTAAACATAAAATTCATTGCTGCAGCTAGGGGAAATACAAAAATAACTGTGCCCACTAGAGGTGTAACGGTTCACCACGGTACAGAAGCCACAATTCAATCAACCGAACCGTGAGCGGATCACACAGTTATTGTACTTTGGAGGGGGAAAAAAACAAAACAAAATTAAAAAAAAAACACATATAAATATATTCAAGTCTGTGTTTTAACCCTCTGTAGCCCATAGTGGTCATCGCCTTGCATTTACCCATAACAGCCATGGCTGGCTGGCATATTTGTACTGCTGTTTGTGTATGAAACATTTTTGCAGACAACATTTTGTCATATTTTAATAATTACCAAATCAATAAATCAGGAATAAAAAAGGATGTGCATTCATTAAATATTGCATGATACTTTACGTTTTTACTCCCAATTTCTCACTCTGGCCAGTGTTTATCTAATGAGTGTAGACTGTAAGATCACTGTTTCTCTCATGAAGCTTCCACGTCTATGCTGGAGGAGGCTGTAAAACTTTGTGAAGAGAGCCTGAAGTGAGTGTGAGTCAGAGAAGCACACTTCTGTCTGATGACAGTGATACTGAGGTGAGCTATTGAGGATTTCCAGGACTTTTCCACTTCTGTTTTTGCCACAGTTAGCTGCTGTTAGCCAGTGTTACAGAACCTTTCTCTGAAGTGGCCCTAATGTTGTGGATGGCTCATACACTTAGCGGATAAGCTCATATGATGTGACAATGTAATTAAACTGTTTATCAGTGGAAAGTGTGATTTTGTGTTGAAAATGTGTTGCATTGTGTTTTAGTAGTGAAACAATAAACCTCTCAGGTGTTACGTAGTAGACACTGATCCACTGATCTTTTTTTTTAACTTCATTTTAATTTGTTTTCTAGTCAAATGTAGCTTCTATGCAAGTTATTTTGTTATTGTTTAAAAGGAATTTAAGTCATTTGTTTTAGTCATCATTTGAACCAGAATTAATTTCATGTATGCAAATGAACCGAACCATGGAATTTTGTACTGTTACACCCCTAGCGACACAATCCCACACCGCCACAGCTTTTTAAGTTTTAGTTTCCCTGTTTTCTACTTGGTTCTGTCACTAGATAGCTAAGGTAAACCAATGTAACACTATGAGCTATAACCAACCCGGTAATGTCCTATTCTGCACAGGGACAAGATGGTGCTGCACTTACTCAAAAAACTAACTTAAAACACTTTTTTTAATCCAATTTCACAGGGTTCAATCTGTAAATTTTTCAGAGTAGGTACCCAAGGTGTGAATTATGCTTATTATTGTAGTGTTTCATGTGCACTAAGCCTCTGGTGATGGCAGTTGTTTTGACAGATCCTGAGTGTTCCATGTGTGCACTGTTGTCAAATTTCTAGGGAAAAAAATCATGTTTTTAAGCATTATATACATTTCTAAAATACACATTTCATACCAGACTAGAAGAACAGAAGCATATACCACTGAGGTCTGGCAAAATCCTGCAGGAGGCTGTAGCAGCTGCTGGGTAGCAGAGGCTAATATACTGTTGTCAATGAAATGTGAGGTTATCTAGGAAGCCTGCAAGCACTTTCTGGCTACTCTATGTAACAATGTGATGTTGTGGAGCTTTAGTTTGTGTGCGTGTTGTGTCTGTGTGTGTGTGCCCATGTTCTCAGCATTGGGGGAAGGGTATATCCAGCCAGCCTGACTTGGCTTCAGATTACATTTTGTTTCCTTAGGTACCAGAAAACAAACCACTAACATTTCATGTATCCAGTTACCGCACCGCTCGGACACCTCATAACTTGGATGTCAAATAGCAATAATGTAACTCGATGCATAGATAAAGAAAAACAGCTATACAACCATTCTACATGTTTCATTTAGTGCCCTGGCTGAAATGAAATGAAAGAATTAATCTGAAAGAGTTAGTACAATACTTCAGTTGTTCATCTGAGATTCTAAAGAATTTGCAGAATATTTTAAGTCTTAATAGTGCTCCGTTCACCCTCCAGCAGCACTTTTTTCCAGCATTGCATTCTGTGTGGCTCAGGCAAAAGCCCCAATAGTGCTGCTTTTCTTCCACAAACATCTTTTAACACACTCAATTATAACCAAATTTAGAATGTTGATAGTCTTAGAGATTTTAACAGAACAGAATGCAAAAATTATTTAGAAATGGCGTCAGTTTGTCCAGCAAAGTTCTCTCAAGCCTCTTTCCCACCAACAGGGTTCTGGAGCCGGTACCTTCATTTGAACCGTTAGGCGGGTTTTCCACTGCGGAAGCACTCGGTGCTCGGCCAAAAAACGAGTTCAACTTGGGCCCCGCAAACTAGCTGGTCTCGAACCAAGAACGTGACGAAAGTGGCAGAAGGGCGTGACTCTGCCGGCTCAACATAAAGTTTTCTGCCATATTACATGTATATTACATGAGAAAAGTGAAGCGATTTTCACGGCTGTGAATTAGGTTGGGCTCTAAGGCTGAACTTGCTGCTGTGTATCAGTTCATCTCACAGATAAAAGGACGCAAAGTGTGTACTTGTTGTCTTGCTCTAATCGCTGTCTGTGTTTACCTCTGTGCTGCACACAGATGCTGCAGTAGTTTGGTTTGGACCGTAAAACGTATTCGCAGCACAAGAAAGGGGAGCGTGTTCTCCCACGTTTGTGCGCTTCGGCTTCCGTGTCCAGACGAGGACCCACCCACACTCATACGTAAAGGATCAGTTCACAGAAACGCAGTGAAAATGCGGGCCATTCTTAAGCATTTCGCCGGTTCATTGAAACCAGCACCAGCACTGGCACGAACACCAGCTCCTCGGCGGTGGGAAAGTAGCATCAGTGCACTTAAGTCTTTTGTATAGATGAGCAGACAGTGGTGCAGAGCTTGATTTGATAGTTAAATCTTTATCACAACATTTGATATTTTACAAATTTAATGATCACAGTTAAAAAAAAAAAAAATCTTAAACCAATGCCATGTCACTCATATGCACACACAGTGGTGTCCATTAATCTAGTCATAAATAAACTGGACAGATGTGTTGAACACCTTTCACTTTGCACTGAAATGTACACAAAGCACTGAACAGCAAGCCAAAGAATTCAAATCAAAGTCCATTCTATACTGTACAATAAGACATACCAAGGTCATTTCATGTGGACTAACCGAACTATACATTTACACAAGAAGCTGACAGCATCTCCTCTGCCACATTTATTCCCTCTGCATGTTTGAATTCTCAGCAATGTTATTCATGATCCAACACAGACTTCGTGAATTGCAACACCCGTGCATGGATTGCATGCATGTATGTGGAAGGTTCTTTCCCAATCATAGCCTGTCGTTTTCTGCTGATTAGCCACACAGCGATGAACCCAAGGCTGCAACCTTAAACCGGCAGCAAAGCTACTGTACACACAACACAGTGGGCTGTAATGGAAAACAAAAGCTCCTATAGGGAATGACCTGGCTACCCTGCTCTTTCTATTCACTGTGAATCCAGATGAGTTTGTCAATTTTATGCCTAACGTGCCAATGTAGGGTTTTGCTGCTGAGCTTTCCCTTTTTCTTTCAGCATGTATCACTGTCCCTCAAGCCACTGAAAACTATGGGGAATATACAGTGTCTATACAGCATTATATCAGTGCTGCACAGATTTGCAGCTCTCAGTTTAATATTTATAATTTTACCTCATTTCCATTTAGAGTAACCTCCATTTTCTGTTTCAAAGTGCTTGCAGCACCAATACTGGTCAAATGCAGAATCTCTCACAAAGCCATCAATGGGGTCACTTAGGCTACGTTCACATTGCAGCCTGAAGTGACCCAAATCCGATTTTTTCACCCTCATGTGACCTGTATCCGATCTTTTCATGCCAGTCTGAACAACACAGATCCGATTTTTTCAAATGCGACCCAGGCCACTTGGATATGTGGTCCTAAATCCGATACGTATCCGATCTATTCAAATGCGCCCTGTGTGTGTACGGCCAGGTCACATTTATCCAACCTGCACGTCATTGATACTCGACAAATGTCACTATTCTGCGTCCCGTTACGCGGACGCGGGAAAGAAAACGTGTGACTTCCGCAAACATTGAGCACGCTCGCTACATGTGACATTATCGCGTCCTCTACTGCGCATGCGGGACACTTTCAGGTTCGTCTGCTGTTCACACACACATCCAAGTCGCATATATTTGGAAACGTGAACAACCACGCAAAAAAACATCGGATTTCACAAAAAGTCGGAATTGGGTCACTTCAGGCTGCAGTGTGAACGTAGCCTTATTTTCATACTCTGGATTTTTCTTAAATGTGTTATTTTTTTAAATCATCCCAGAATTGAAAAATGTTCTTTGTTTAGAAAATGAGCTAATTAAAATTACTTCAGGCTTCTCAGGTAGCAAGCACTCAATGAGACTCCAAATGAACTGGGAACTAACAAGAGCCTGACATGAGCTGTAAAGTAAACTTGGACTGAACCCTCCAGCTATTCATTCAGCATAAGCAGCACAAATGTATCACTAAACAGGCAGTTTCAAAGCAGATGCAGATTGTAGCTTATTAACTAAATAGTTATGACATTGTGTGTATGGGGATTAAGGTTTAATGACACCATTTTTAGGGCTGCTATTGGGCAAAAAGAAGCTCCTAAAGAGATAAACAATTGTGTGTACAAACCACTCTGGCAAGGGTCACTAACCATTAAAAAGTGGAGATCTAGTTCATGTGCCCCTATGCCAGTGGTTCTTCACGCCTCTAAGGTGGCACAACTGCTCTATGTACACAAAGACACAGTGACAGAGAATTTCACAAGTCGCTATGCTAATGTACCTGCCAAGATACCTAACGTATGCTAATGTTATCTCCTTGTGCGGCCATGAGAATAAATCTGATGTTCAACATTTGTTCCGCGCGTCTTTTCTCCCAGGTTGTTCGTGCCCCACCTACCATGACCCTGTGTCCCACAGTTTGAGAAACACTGCCCTATTCCAAGTTTACTCACATCACACATCCAAACAAGGACTACCAGCTGTAGTCTAAGATAGTGAAGCTATAGTTGAGCTGCAGGACAACAGACTCACTTGAAGCAGACATTACTTGATTTGTCAAAATACTTTGTAAATGAAAGATTTGAAGACAATAAACAGTATTATTTTAGTGTGTGTGCATGCCTCCTTTTTTGACACACATGCATGCACCCATCCCCACCGCAATAAATATAACCTAACATAACCTATGGAAACCACTGAAAACTTTTGCTTGACCAGATGTCTATTTAAGATCGTAAATGATCTTGACATAGTAATGATAGTAGCATCTCTGTAAAACAGTCCACAGATTTTATCATTTTATCACCATTTTAATCACAATCCTGAACTGCATCACACTGAGCACTAACCTGGTAAAATCCCACAAAGATAAAGGAAAGTGTGGACGATCAATGCCTGAACAATTCTTTCCATCTTACAGGCACACTTACCCAGTCTATGAGTGTTGATCTAAAATGCAGATCTCAAAATACCCACAAGTTTCACTTTATTTTTTCATGCCATACACGGGATAAATGGACAGCTCTACATCAAGTCATTCAAACCTGGCATTATGCTTCTTCACATGCACACTTATGATCAGATCTGAATTCACCATTCTTTATGCGAATAATAATGTAGCCTACATATTACCAAATACCAATTTTCAAAACTAGTTTCAGCCCTCACACACAGTTTTAAAGACTTCTGTAAATAACCCACAATTATCTCCAAAGCATACCCTGTGCCAACCCATGACTAAACACATAGGTTGCACAGTCACTTAAAGTTCCTTATCTTTCCACACAATTGTTAAAAAGACTTATTCAAAATTAACTATAGAAGCTGCAAGTACACAACCTGGTGCAGGATTGGCATAACCAAATTAATATGTATCCCACACCACTTCACAACACAACAACACCTTGGAATGTGGTCTGAGCAGTCACATCTCAATGCATCACACCTCTCCACTTGTGATCAGATCACTAGGGATGTACGGTAACAGCAGGTATGAACAGAGCTGGAGCAAATATATTTTCTCTTTACAAATTTCATTCTGTTTAATTACAAGCTAGTTGAAGACAGTGAAACCAAGAAATACAGCACTTTATAAACAAGCTACCAATGGGATTGTTAATTGCTGTTCATTTGATCCAACAGATTTGATACATTACACATAATGTATTATAATTTCATGTATATCTCCATTTGTGACCAACTTGTAGAACATTATAGGGTATCTATTGAATAATAAATGTAAATCTGCACTACTGGCCTATCTAACCAGACACTTGACAAAGGCCTGGCAGCTTGGCTTGACACATTTCTTCTAATCTACTCTCAAATCCTTCTCCACTGTATTCACCCAGCTAGTTAAGCCCCCTGCTAATGAGACTGTGGCCACATTGTATGGAATTAAACCAGAACACTCTCTCTGCCTAAGTCAGATCACACAGAAGGATTAATTCTACATGGGAATTAGGAATCTGAGGACATGGCTGTTGTGCAATAAAAAAAAAAAAAAAAAAAAAGCATATAATGCTAGATATAGTCAAGGTAACAGTGCCATAAGTGTTTGGTTATTACACTAATTGATTCATGCAATTATGTCACATCATTCTGCCTGCCTCACCATTTGATTTAAAAAAAAAAAAAAAAAAAAAAAAAAGCTAGGAAGCTGTGACAACAGGAATTTGTCTACTCTCTAATAAAAAAAATAAAGCATTATCAGTTACATCTATGACAGGACAAAGACATCTGAACATGTTTTAAGGTTTAAAATACACAGAAAAATATTCAAGAAATAAACTAGCCCAGATGTCTTGTAAATTAAATCAGACACAAAGAATAACCCTGCCATAGAGCCCTGTGACATCAGTTGATCAGATTTGCTGGAAGATATAAAATCAGACGATTTACTGTTCTATAAAATGGAACATATAAACAATGACAACAGGCTAAATGATCAAATTATAACTGGGCTGGGGCTTTTGCCAGTTATCTGCATAGGCAGTCAAAAACGATTCTGTGAACAAAAGAAAAGGCACTGTATACTGAGACAGTAGTGTGCATTAGCCAGGCAAGGGCTTGTCAGGGCAAATATTTCATTGTTTGCTCGTTTTGGCATGTTATCCTTTTTTTTTTTTTTAAGTATTTTCATAAAAGAGGGAGAGAAAAAAATCCGACCAGTATATTCCTAGCTACTATTAAGAACGCAGTTATTACACATGTAGCGGGAAACCTCGGCTACTGTGTGACAGAAGTATGACAGCATGTCCTTTGAAAACGCACACAACTATATTTACTTGAAGACAAATGGCCATTGTTCTACCTACCGCAAGTCACTTCTAGTTTTTAGAAATCCTAGCATTTCCGCGCCCCTGTGCAAGTCGGAGGGGCCACAGAAAATGCCCAAAGAACATGACTGGTGGCCAGTAATCAACGGGGTAATAGAATAGTTTAACATTTGTAACACGGGAGTAAATCTAGAAGCCAACTTCACACTCGTCAGCTGATTTGCAGTATAAAGCAGATTAAAGTCGCTGAGGACTCAAATTCCTACACAGCTTTCACAAACGCAGCCGCTCTCGAATGACTACATGACCCATTCAAATGTCACTCGGTGCTTCTCATTGACGCATTGATTGTGTGTCAATCGACAATATCCCTTCTGGCTGGAAGACGTTACACATAACTGCGCTTCAAGGACTCTTGGCAATAACTGAATAATTACCACCACGTAGTCAGCCTTAGCCACAGCAAATGCTTAATGGAAGACAGAAGTTGGAAGATTTGATGTAAATAAGCTGAGCGCTTTCCATAAATCCCGCTGCCAGCCTACCCTACCACACATTAACTTTGCTGGCTTATGTCGAAACAAGTCAAACTTATACTCGTAACAACAACAAATATTCTACTAAACAAGTGTGGATATAAGCCAGTCTTGAAAAGGCTGAAAGAAAGCCGCAAAATAATTTCCGCCTGGCAAGCCTACAACATTGCCTCGCTGGCTAGCCACCAACCACAGATTTTCCCATTTGCTTTGCATGTAACAGACCAGCTACAAGAAGACAGCATTTTCCTTACCGTCAGTTTCGGCATTGTCGCCGTCACGATGGGTGACAGCTCGTATAACCACGGTCCTCCACGGCCAACCGACCAATGTCGCCAATTTCAGGCGGCTCATCACCGCTGACACAGAGGAACCGCTTCCCGACACTCCGGCCGAGCCTCGACTGCCATGGCCCTTTTGCTGGTCAAAACCCCCCCCCCGATAAACTTCCCACAACGACGCCCTTGCAGGACCTGTAACCTAACGACATTAAAACAGCTCTAAATAATCCAACGGATAGGGAGGGGGGGGAGAAAAAGTTAGTCTTGCTGAAAGCTGAAAAAGACCGACCCGGGGGATTTAAATTGGTAGCAGTCTCCACCCGCTCAAGCGTCAGTCGCTTTTTCTCCTCCACTTGAAAAAAAACGGTGGAACATTGAACCGCAGCACAGCCGCCATCCATTCGTGTTTCTCCGCTTTCCCAAGACATTCACAGACCGCAGCACGACTGTGTCCCTCCGCTCAGTCGAATCCACTGGTACTATTTTGCTATACTACGATGACCGCCACGAGTCGAGTCGATGATAGTGAATGTGAACCTTTCCCTGTGCTAATCCGTGTAATAGTGGGGCTATTGTTCGTTCTAACGTTGCACGTCTACTGTAAAACAACAGGATTAACTGGAGCGCACAGCAAAACTGTTGGAAGTTATGTTAATAATTGTCCCCATTTTAATAAAGCTTTGATTTTTAACCAGTATGAAAGGCTCTTTTGTTTGTTTTTTAAACTATTTTAACAGCTAGCAAGGTGGGGGGGGGGGGGGGGGGGGGGGGGGGGGCGGGGGGTGTCTGTGACGCTATTAATATGTCATATTAAAAAATAAATGAAATCAAAATGAAAACTTGACAGTAATGACTATATGAAACAATTTAAGTAATCCACAGCCTTTCTAAAGTAAAAAAAAAAAAAAAAAGTCCAATTCTAGTTTGATTAGACTTATTGTAACTGTAATAGAATATGATACACTTTCTACATAAATACCAAGATTTCCATAATTTGGCACTTTGACAAAAAAAAAAACATTAGGCTACAGCAGACTTCTAAACCACCATTCCAGCACAAAATACTGTAAAGTCATATCAGCCACTTCAATAAAATCTGCTGGGTTTTTTTTCCATTTCACACAATCTTATCTCACATTATGGCATGTGAACGTATAGCTCAGAATCTTAACTTGACGTATGTATTTACTCCATGTCTTCCATGGAGGCTTACTGGAGATTTATGCTTCAGCAGGAAATCTACACCGTAGCTAACTACAAACCCCTCTGAAGCCCTGCAACCAGAGATAAGAGATTAATTAATTGTCTCCGCCTACAGTGTAACCTGCCGTGCATCTCCCTCGAAACATAACTACACATTGCATCAACACAGCCCCAACTATTGTGATTGGCCTGTTCAGTACCATCAATTCCTCCTGTGTATTTCCAGCTACTTTTTGCTGCAGGTTTTGAACTTAATTAGAGAGAGGTCATCGTCTCAGTATAAAGAATAATAATCACAGCATCAATACAAGCACTCAAGTCAGCAAATTCCTGGAGGGAGATTGCTGAAACTGTCGGATTGTATGTGAGAGAAAAAGTGGATAAACTTGAGAGACAACAAGAGACATGGGGGGGGGGGGGGATTTTTATTTGTTTTTATTTGCTGGCACCATATGTCGAAACACTGGGAAACTGCACTGTGCACATGCATGCGTCGCCAACGATGTTGGCCACTTACATAAATTACATCGTAGGCTCTACAAAGATTCACCACAGAAGTCTAACTCAGGCCTTACTTGGCTATAAAGGAGCAAGACTGAGAAAGGAGCAGTGAAGGCAGCAAGAGAAGGATTGTAAAGCAGAGCAAAGAAGAATGAGAGGGAAAGCTTGAGAGTCTCCTTTGCACATGTGTCTCTGTGGAGGATTGCATGCCTGTGTGCTTTTGCATGCTTGCGTATCTATGGCATGGAGGCATCTTAAGGACACTGTAGAAGTTGCATGTAAAGCATGTAGCAATCAGCCTGGAGCAATCGCCAGGTTGGTGGGATGCAAGAGTGAAAGAAAGAGCTTGATGACTGATGGATGGAAGAGATGCACTGGAAGACTGCAACAGTGAATGAAATGGGAAAAGATCCCGAGGAAATGCAGTCATAGTGTGGACAGACAAGGAGGAAAAGGCAAGAAGAAGAAAAAAGAGGAAGAAGGCAGGACAGAGCAAAGGTGGGTAGAAGAAAAAGAGCAATTTCAAAGGAAGGGCACTGCACTAGCTGAAGTAGTGACACTGACATTATTGCATTTGAATATACATACAGTATTGCATTGTACTTACCAGCTCTAGTCATTTAAATTGTGCTTTCACTTAATATTTAAGTAATTTTTTTGACCAACACCTCCTGGGCAGCTGGTCAGCTCTGATAAAGATATCACAGGCTTTGAAACTATTAACACAGAGTGTTCCTTAAATTTGCAGAAGAACATGCTCACTCCATATTGATACAGTTTTAAAAGCAATACTTCAACAATTTGTAGTATCAGCATACTAGCTTTCTTCCCCCTGGATGAGTCATTCAGATGAAAACAAATCTCAGTGTGCAGTTAAGGTTGTGTTTAGCCCTTTTTCAGCTGCTCACCGTGGAACACACCATCTTTAAGTTGAGGTTTTATTGTCATTTCAGATCTACAAGTACATATTGAAATGAAACAATGTTTCTCCAGGACCAGTGGGGCTACATAGAACACAAGTGCAAGACAGATATAGTACACAGTGCAATAATTAAAAAAAAAAAAAACAGACTTCAATAAATACACATAAAGCTCCTATTCTAAAAAGTAATCAGTGAAGAAGACAGTATAATGGACAATCCACATTAATATACCTTTAGCAGCATAGATTCTAAATTTGTACTATTGCAATTTGCACTAATCACAGAAGTGCAATAAAAAGGCTGTGTGTTGTGTGTCAAGAGTCCATCATGCATGTATGCCATAGTCCAACGTGAATGTGTGTATGTATGTGTAAGTCCATAATGTATGCATGTGTATCAGAGTCCGCAGTGTGTGCATGTCAGTTTATCGTGTGTGTGTGTGTGTGTGTGGTGTGTGTGTGTGTGTGTGTGTGTGTGTGTGTGTGTGTGTGTGTGGTCAGTCTGTTATATGTGTGTATGCTTGTGTGTGTCCAAGTCCATCAGTTCAGGTTGGAGTCAGGAGCCTGATGCTTGTGGAATGAAGCTGCTGCAGTCTGGTTGTGTTTGTGCGGTGGCTGTGGTACCTCCTCTCAGATGGCGTAAAAGATTAAAAAGTCCGTGTGATGGGTAAGATGGGTCATCCACAATGCTGAGAACTTTGCGAACGAAGGAGGTAAAAATCTTTGTGAGAGATGGAAGAGACACACCAGTGATCTTTTCAGCTGTCCTCACTACGTGCTGGTGGGTCTTGCAGTCTGATGCAGTACAATTGCCAAACCAGACAGTGATGCAGCTACTCAGGATGCTCTGATTGTTCCTCTGTAGAATGTGAGCTTTCCTCAGTCTTCTCCAAAGTAGAGACTCTGTTGGACTTTCTGTTTATGGTACAGGTGAGATTTCTGCCAAGTGAACACCAGGAATTTGGTGCGCTTGACGATCTCCATGCAGGAGCCATCAATGAGTGGAGAGTGGTCACTCTGTGTCCTTCTAAGTTCAATGGCCATCTCTTTGGTTTATCCACATTAAGAGACTTTACACCTATTAAATTTAATTTTATTTGTATAGCGCCAAATCACAACAAACAGTCGCCTCAAGGCACTTTGTATTGTAGGTACAATAATACAGAGAAAAACCAACAGTCAAAACGACCCCCTATGAGCAAGCACTTGGTGACAGTGGGGAGGAAAAACTCCCTTTAAACAGGAAGAAACCTCTGGCAGAACCAGGCTCAGGGAGGGGCAGTCATCTGCCACGACTGGTTGGGGCTGTGGGGAGAGAGTCAGCACCAAAGGCATGCTGTGGAAGAGAGACAGATTGATAATAACTAATGATTAGATGCAGAGTGAAGTAAAAACAGTAGAAAGAGGTGAATAAAAGAAACAGTGTCTGTTAAACACCAGTCTGTTAACCATTGCACCTCCTCTCTGTTATGCTGACTCACTGCTTTCGCTGATGAGACCCACCACGGTCATGTCATCTTTATGATGTAACTTTATGATGTAATTAAAGATGTGCGTTGCTGTACAGCTATGAGTCAGTAGTGTAAACAGCAATGGACTGAGAACACAACCCTGTGGAGATCCAGTGCCCAGTGTGGTGGTGCTGGAGGTGTTCTTGCTGATCCGGACAGACTGAGGTCTCATAGTCAGGAAGTCCAGGATCCAGTTACAGAGAGGTGTTCAGGCCCAACAAGCTCAGCTTTCCAATCAGATGCTGAGGAATGATGGTGTTGAATGTTGAGCTGAAATCTATGAACAGCATCCTAACATATGTGTTTTTTCTGTCCAGGTGTGTGAAAGCCAGATGAAGTGTGGTGGCTATTGTGTCGTCCATTGCCTCCATATCACCCTATTTCTAGCATCTTATTCTGTCACACCAACCCTCTGGATATCCTTCACTATCCTCTATTAACCTTCAGTGATCTTCCTCTTTTCTCCTGCCAGGCAGCTCTTTGTTCAGTATATTCACCATCCCTCCTCTGCACATGTCTAAACCATCTCAACCTTGCCTCTCTAACTTTGTCTCCAAACTGTTTAACTTGAGCTTTTCCTTTGATACACTCATTTCTAATCTTGTCCATCCTGGTCCACACCCAATGAAAATCTTAGCATCTTCAACTCTGCCACCTATCAGCAGGTTTCAGGAGTCCCTGAAAACAGTACAATTTGAAAACAGGTTCCCAAGTGGAGTGTTGTTGAAAACTGGGGCTACTGGCACATGCACACTATGGTTATGACTCCTAAATACATGCCACCAATTTATGGCCTAGCACGGGAACTACAGCATTTCTGTGTGAACAGCGATCTTTTTTAAAACATTTCCATTTGAACGAGTTACTTTTTAAAAATGGAAAAATGATACAATTTCCACTGGATTGTTCTCGTGTAAATGGGGCCTAACTGTCCTCCATCCATCCTCCTCTATCTTGCATTTTCTACATTCATTAACTCCTCAGAGTACTTTCATCTTTTATATTTCCATTCTGACATTTCCATTTCTATCCTTAACTACTCTAACCTGCTGCACATCCCTTCCAGCTCGATCTCTCTGCCTAGCCAATCAATACAACTCTTCCTCCTTCCTTAGTATCCAGCCTCAAATACAACTCACTATAAGCCTTTTCCACCTCTTTGCAATACACCTCCCAGTACTCCTGTATACTTTCTTCATTTCCCTGACTATCCCACTTTTTTGGCTAACCTTTTCCTTTGAATATTCCTCATCCCATCACCAAGTCTCCTTGTCCGCTTTCCTCTGTCCAGAGGATACGCCAAACACCTTCTTTGTAGTTTCCCTCACCACCCAGTCAACTGGTAACTCTTCCCTACCACCCAGAGTGCATCTCAACTCCTTCCTGAACTCCACAAGCACCTTGAAGCGACTGGTTATTGTGATTTGGTGAATATAAATAAAATTGAATTGAATTGCAATATTCTTCCTTCTTTGACTTCCACCATTTAATATTTATATCTGCCTTCACTTGCTTCCTCTTCTTGATTTCCAGAGTCATCCTACGCACTACACTTAAAGTCCCTGCTCTCACCTCCACAACCCTGCCTTTCCTTCTCTCTGGCTGCCTCCTAATACACCTTTCCCCTCTCCTTTTTGGCCAACAGTGTAGTTTCCACTGGTACCCTTGTTGGCCAGCAGCACAAGAGGCAGTCTCTGTTAACCTGGGCCCCAACCTATCCAATATAAAAATCCTTTTCTCAATGAGTCACATTTGCTGCCTGACCTAACCCTCCCTATATCTGAGTTTGTGACTGACACTAGGAGCACACTGGTTTAGAGAAGAGCTTTATTTGTCACATACATTTACATGCAGTGAAATTCATTCTCTGCATTTAACCCATCACACACATGGAGTATGTAGTACACACAGCACAGCATGGAGCAGGGGGCAGCCAAAGGGCGCCCGGGGAGCAACCTGGGGGGGTGGGCTTGCTCAGGGACCCACAGTGATGCCAGCCCGAGGATTTGAACCAGGGTCCTCTCAGTGACGAACCCTCTTCTTCTCCCCTAGGCCACCACTGTGGCCTCCTATGACCGGAATAAGGATGTGTTTAGTCCAGCTTTGTAAAAAGACTGAAAACAAGGTGAACACTAAGGTTTTTCTTTTTTTGGCATGATATCTATAGATATATAAGCTTTGTCTTCCAAAACTTTTTCCTGCCTTTTATAATTTTTACCATCATAACTAATATTCCCAATGTTTGAGAGACATGCTTCATCATAGGAGAAAAGCATGTGACATGTTCCAATTTTTCCTGATATTGTCTCATTTTTGTAAGGTTTCACCATCTGAATAAAAAACAAAAACTTTCAGGAATTTAATGTTACATCTTTGTATTAGGATAGACCTGCTAGTGTAGAGTCTATTTGTAAGACAGTCATTTTAAAAGACTATTTAAAATATTCACTAAAATTATCAGCAGACTGAGAAGCTGCTCAAGTTAGCAACTAACACTTGTTCCATACATACCTTTACCTAATACCACTGATCCAATGTAGCATAGCTTTTAGAGTTCCCCTTTGGTGAAGCAAAAAAAAAAAAAAGGAGGGGGGGGTGAGCTCAAGATATTGTAATATTCTTTTATGTACTTTACATACAAGCATACAACTGTCCATCTGTCATGGATGAGCAGGAATAGGAGCCAAATGCAGGACTGTCACAGGATAACAACCAAACTGACCTTTTATTTGAGCTTGAAGCCAAAGTCCATGAAAAGAATCCCCCCCCCCCCCCCCAAAAAAAAAAAAAATCAACAAAATTCAAAGTCTTCAAAACAGGACGAAGACAAACGAACACAGGATTAAGACAGACAGTGACAAGGACTGAAGCTATACACACACACACACACACACATACACACACACACACACACACACACACAAGGGAGCATGAAAACACCTGGGGTAAAAAGACACTGCTGAAATAAATTAAGAAAATGACAAAGGAAGTAAAACTAGATACAGGCTAGAAAACACCAACAACTACCAAAATAAAACAGGAAGTAAGACACAACTAAATAGGGGAACAAGATTAACTTGACACAGGGAACACTGAAAGACAAACGACAAACACAGAGACAAGATGATGGAGGAACAGAAAACAAACTCCACAAAAGTGGTAACTAAACTAACAAGAACTGAAGGCTTGACATATAAAGCAATACCACAGATATCAATGTAAAGCAACAAAGCAAAGAATAAAGAACTCATAAATAACCAAAACATAAATCATTCTCAAAACAAAAGGAACTATGAACTCACAACAAAAAAACCCCTCAAAACCATGGGTCCAAGCTCCAGGGACCACTTTCACATTTGGATTAGACATTAAATGGTCTTAAACCTGCAAGCTACCTGGTACAATGTCTGTGTGTGGTTTGTTTGCACAGTTTAGAACTGATGCGATAATAGTGAAAAGTACAAAAGTACCTCCTACGATCTGATGTGACCACTTCATCCACTTTGTAGATAACAGTATTCTACATAAAGAACCTCTAAAACATGTCCTTATGGAAGGCTTTGAAGCTAATGTTTGACCCTGATTTGAGTACATGAAGGGTTTTGGTATGATACTGTTGAGCCATATTTTCAGTAACTTATTCCAAGCTAGCAGATGGAACAGACAGATTCTTACGTCCCACCATTCACACGATAATTCTGAATGTTATTGAACCATGAGTGCAGAACAGGTACATGTGTTACTGGGGCCCAGTGAACTAGTCTTCTTGGCTCACAAGTCTCAGAAGAAAAAACAGGAAATCAATTACTGTAATGCAGAGGGAAAAATTTAACCAAACACTGTAGTGTGCTCACAAATACCTAAGCACCTTGTGTAATGTAACCTGCATTGTACTAAAGGCTGCTCTTCAAAATACAATACATTTGGTCTTTTTGATTTGTCTGCAAATGTGTATGTTTCTGATTACATTTTGCAACTCTGTATGACATTAAACAGTTACTGGTGAGCAGCTGAATGTCTGGTAAGGAGGTATTTTCTGTGCAGCCGTGATCCTGTGATGCCATCCCAGACGGGTTGTGTGACCAGAGAAGCTCCTCTGGGAGTCTCCCTCACTGTGCTACACACTGTAGCAGCCACCTTCATGAATAACAAGTAGCTATGAAACCAGAGCCCCCTCCCATTCTTATCCACATGCCTGCACATACATACACAATACACCAGCATATCTGCATGGGCTCACAAATATCCTGATATATAAAGGCACAACCTCATAGCTGCACACATACAAGCTTGGATACCTATATGTGCTCAGATGATCATTTCCTAGACATAAAACAGTCACACAGACAAAGAAGCATCATGCTGAAAGCTGACAGATGGGGTTTGTGTCTGCCAACTGCTGCAGTTATGTCCATAAGTATTTGGACAGTGATACAATTTTTGTCATTTTGCCTCTGAATACCACCACTGTAGTTTTAATCAAACAATCAAGATGTGATTGAAGACTTTAAGCTATTATTCAAGGGGTTTGACAAAAGTGTTAACTGTGGCTATTTTTATACATAGTCCCCATTTTCAAAGGCTCAAAAGTAACTGGACAGTTGACTGAAAACCAGACCAAGCAGTTTCATGGTCAAGTGAGCCCTCAGTTGACCATGACCATTGTTATTCCATGAAATATTAAGCAGATTTAAAAAAAAATCTGGAATTGATTTCAAGTGTTGAACTTGAATTTGGTAGGTGTTCACTGGAACTCTCAATATGACGGCCAAAAAGATGTTGATGCAAGTGAAGTAGAGATAGCAAAGGTCAAATCAACAATCTGATACATAATTTAAAACAAGGAATGTGCAGAGCAGCTCAGCAACACTAAAAGGCCTGGAAAACCACAAAAACAGTTAAAGTGGATGGCTGTGGAATTCTTTCTTTGGTTGAGAAAAACAACTCCAGAAGCCTTCATGAATGGAAATATAGAATCAAGAATCAAGAATCAAGAATCAAGAATGCCTTTATTAGTCCCACAAATGGGGAAATTGCAGTTAACAGAACATCCATCCAAAACAAAAACATAACACAGACAGGGGGGGACAGATGTCTGAGGTCATGCAAAGAGGGTTTACAACAAGGTGTAAACCACTGGTTACACTCAAGAACAAGAAGGCCAGATTAGATTTTGCCTGAAAACAAAGCCTACACGGTTCTGGAAAAGGTTTTGGACAGACAAAACCAAGATAAGTTTGTACCAGAATGATGGGAATAAAAAAAGGCTGGAGAAAGAAAGGAACAGCTCATTATCTGAAGCATGTCACATAATATATCAAATATGGTGGAGGCAATGTTATGGCATGGCTATGTATGGCTATCAATGAAGTCAGTCACTAGTGTTTATTGATGATGTGACTGTTGATAGTGGAAGCAGGATGAATTGCTCACATTCTTCCAAATTCTTCCAAATGTGGAAGCACTGAAGCACCAAAAGTGCAGCAGAAGAAACTATTCGATGACAAAATGCTTATTTGCATAACAACAATAAACAGACACTTCTTAATTGGACCACTGGACTTTATAAAAGAGTTAATGTGAACTTACCCTAATGTATAGCAATCACTGGAGCTCTTTATTTACCAACATTTATGTACCCCTTATTCACAATCATGCTTTCATTTATAGACTGTAGACAGGTTTTCAAATGTATTTTGTGTATGTATATGAATTACAGACATGTAGAAGAAAGGTATTTCTTTTTCTGTCACTTGCCCATACTAAGCACATTTGCTGACGATTGAACCCACCCACGTCAAGATCTTAAAAAGAAGCTCCATGACTATTTTACGATAAAGTCAAAGATTAAAAAAAGAAAGAATGAAAAAAAAGGAGCTCCATTTCATTTTCATGTTATGAAAAATATTTCCCTCGTGGTTGGCTAGAGCTCCCTGCAAAGCGACGGCAGAGCAATCTCTGAGTTTAAAACTCCGCTGCCTTGCTCGAAGGAAGGTGTCACGTGGGCAAATGTGGCCAACCAATTACAATTTCGGGTTTGTCGCAAACAGACTGAACCGTCCAATAGTATGTGCAGGAGATTTTTCTTTTCCTGATGATGTCAGCGCCTATCTGAGCACCTTTCTTGTGCCAGGAACTGAGTAGCAAAATAGAGAGAGAGAAGAAGGAAACCCGGTGGGACATCGAAACAACAGGAATATTTGGAATAAGCGCTTTATTGTTTAGTTATGACTCCAAAGACACTGCAGTGAGGTATTCCTATCGTGTTAGTTAGCTGATGTGCGACGAGCTGCTCCCGGATTCGATTACTGAAGTTTGGGCTGAAAAAGTTCACAGCGGTACGGGATCGGTTTTTAACGTTGCTACTGGGGCTGTCTTCTACCGCTGACACAGACCTGCAAAGACAGAAGACATGGTGTCCTGGATTATTTCGAGATGCGTCGTGTAAGTACAGAGAAAACTAAAGGAGAACTAAACAGCTCTTTTCTTGTTTTCTGAGGAAAAAATGAGGACAGCTGATGTTTATTAGCTTGCTTGGCTAACCTGTTGGCGTGCTTAAGGTAAATTAAGGATTAAGTTCTTTAAATTTCTATATTCGTTCGAAAACGACAACAACGTTGTTCACGTTAACAAAACTTAAATAGCTGTTCGATTTATGATATTTAGAGTTGTGAGGCCGCAAGCTATCTAGCCCTGTCTAAAGCTAATGCTAACGTGTTTGTGAATCATAGCCATCAAGGTTCCTGGTGAGTCAGCCCTAAAACAAAAGTAACTTTCCTAAAGTCGGTGAAATGGAATTTCACAAGCCTCTACATGTTCCTCTGTGGAGGAGTGTCAGGTACAGCTGTCATCGTGGTGATATAATTAGCCAGCCATACCCAGTTCAACCTAAGCACAACGTTGTCAGGACACAGGAAGAAGGGCGTTCTTATGAGTTTGAGTGAACTTGCTTGGTTACTGGATGTTTATTATATATTACTTGTGAATGAGTCGGATTCAATGTGTTGGTGATATCCGAGGTGTGTTTATTTGGTAAGAAAAATGGGAATTTAGGAGCCGACATTATACCATTCTCTGCTGTCTCTCTCTCCTCCGTCCTTTGCCTGCATACATTCACAGAACAGCCATGAAATAACTCGAGGTAATGGTGATTAGGACCACCTCTGGGGAAATAATAAATGTCAATCCTTTTTAACTAGTGAAGCCTTTTACAGTATAATGAACACAGTCTTTTAACAGACCTTTGTCACAGGTTGATACTGGTTCACCATGGGCAGTCAAGACTGGGCTCAAAGTACAGGAAGAAGGTGTGTCATTGGCCCTCATGACTTAGACCCATAATTGTGTCCATCCTGAGTCGTTCTCATTTGGGATTTTCACTCTGTTCATTTGAAATTATGTTTATAATATTTAAGGTTGGCACAGTGGTGCAGTGGTTTGTACTGTTGCCTCCCAGCAAGAAGGTCCAAGGTTTGAATCCACCTTGGCCAGGGCCTTTCTGTGTGTAGTTTGCATATTCTCCCCTGTTTGCATGGCTTTTCTCTGGGTACTTCTTTTTCCTCCCACAGTCCAAAGACCTGCAGTTAAAGGGGTTAGGTTAATTGGTGATTTTGAATTGCCCATAGGTGTGAATGTGAGTGTGAATTGTCTGTCTCTCTGTTAGCCCTGCGACAGGCTGGCGACCTGTACAGGGTGTACCCTACCTCACACTGACAGCTGGGATAGGCTCCAGCCTCCCTGCAACACTGAAAAGGATAAGCGGAAGAGATGGATGAATGGATATTTAAGGAAATTGTAAACTAAATTGTATAATAGTATATCAACCACATACACCCTTACAAATTGTAGCTAGAGTGGTAATTTGCATTATTGCTTGGACAGTAACATATCTGAATTTGAGAAAAAGCCTTTAAATCAGCATGCGGTTGTTTAATACTATCCACTGCATGCTTTTGCATCAGATGCTGATACACGACGCACTTCTACAAATCTCATCACCACGACTGGGCTTCAGCATGCAACAGCATAGAGGATAGCACTCACCACCACAGACTCATAGAAGATCCTGAGCATAGTCCGGCAGATGTTGAAGGACCTCAGGTGCCTCAAAAATTTGAGACAACTTTGGCCCTTCCTGTATAGTGCATCAGTGTTCTTAGCCCAGTCCAGTTTATTGTCAATGTGCACTCCCAGATATTTGTAGTCCTCTACAGTGTCCACACTGACTCCCCTGATGGACATGGGTCACCGGTGCCTTGTCCCTCCTCAGGTCCACCACTAGTTCCTTTGTCTTTGTCATGTTGAGCTCTAGATGGTTCAGCTTGCACCATGCGACAAAGTCCTTCACTGTCGCCCTGTACTCATCCTCATCACCCCTGGTGACACATCCAACTATTGCAGGGTCGTCAGAAAACTTCTGAAGATGGCAGGTCTCTGTGCAGTAGCTGAAGTCTGTGGTGCAGAGGGTGAAGAGAAAGGGAGAGAGGATAGCTACCTGTGGGGCTTCAGTGTTGCTAACTACTCTGTCAGACACACAGTGCTGCAGGCGTACATACTGTCGTCTGCCAGTCAGGTAGTCAACAGTCCAGGATAAAAGGGGGGTGTCTACCTGCATCACTATCAACTTGTCACCTAGAAGAGCAGGCCGAATGGTGTTGAATGCACTCGAGAAGTAAAAAAACATGACCCTCACAGTGCTGGCTGGCTTGTCCAAGTGAGCGTAGACTCAGGTAGATGATGGCATCCTCTACTCCCAGGCGGGGCTGATAGGTGAACTGGAGGGGGCCCAGAAATGGCTGGAATATGGGCCGGAGCTGATCCAGGATGAGCCTCTCCATAGTCTTCATTACGTCTGACGTCAGTGCCACTGGCCTGCAGTTCTTGGCATCAATGGGTCATCACTGCTTGCTACTTTAATTGTTCTTAGCCGCCCTAATAGTTGTCTTCAGTTCCCTCTGAATTGTTCTCACCTCCTCCCTGTCTCCAGTTCTGGAGGCCCTCTTCTTGTTGTTAAGTAGAGCTTTAATGTCCTTTGTTACTCACAGCTTGTTGTTTGGGTAGCATTTAACAATCCTGGTTGGGATAGTGGCATCCACACAAAAGTTAATGTAGTCTGTGATGTATTCTGCGAGCCCGTTGATGTCCTTTCCGTGTGGCTCACAGAGTGCCTGTCACCTCAAAGCAGTCCTGCAGTGCCTTCTAAGTCTCCTCAGACCATCTCTTCACTGTCCACGTGGTCACAGGCTGGCTCTTCACCATCAGCACATAGCAGGGGCTGAGGTTCATCAAGTTGTAGTCTGACCTCCCCAGACTGGGAAGGGGGGGGCAAACCCTGGAAGTGTAACAGTGGTGAAAGAAGAGTTAATAAGAGTTAATATTGTTCCGTTTTAAGGGTATTGATTCAGCATCAGATAATAGGGATTATATGAATAATATTAAAAAAAAAGGGGCCGCAGCTCCCCTTTTTTAGGCATTTCTTTTCCACTTCGGCACATCTTTCTTTCCAGCAACTTTTTCACTTGTCTGGTTGTGCAGCAGTGGAAAAGAAAAAATACAAAGTCTGATTTTCAACTCGAATCTAATTTTAGGCAGCAGCCCTGCAGTCTGCAAGTTTGTGTGCCAGAGTATTTGGGGTTTTATTGTGCCTCTCTCTGAGTCTCTGTGTGCAGCTCTTGCTCTTAGTTGCAGTCTTCTTTTAGTTTAGTAATGAAGACATTTTAGTTGTCTGATTCAGAGCTGCACAACCAAGAAAACACTAATAGTCGTCCAAAGAATGTGGACCTCTGTTTTCTCAAAAAAAGGAAGCAGCAGTTATTAAAAGCCATGTAAACGCTGTCATACAGGGTGGTTTCATGCATGCTCAATTCTACAGGTATAACAAGATTGCACAAGGATGTATGAATCACTGGCCTGTGGTTATGGATTGCAACAAAATGACAGGTGTTCATGATACTTGAGTAAATAACAACTGAGAAATACTTGGTTGGTGAAAAGCTCAGGTAATGTTTTCATGGCTATAAAATGGTAAGCTTTTTAAACTGCGCTTTAATAAACACAACTATTTGTATTCACGTCTGTAGAATAATATGTTCATATACTTCTCTTTTTTCTCGTTTTGAGATTAGTGTGGCCACTCCACTCATTCACATTAATTTCAAAGTGTGTATAGGTGCAAGCATGGACTACAGATGGACATTTCAATCAAAACTACTATTCAGTATTAAATGGGAAAAATTAAACTGTTCCCTGAAGATAACCTAACATCCCACACTGTTGCACACAGCTATGTCAGAATTGTTTTACCTCATTTTGGGAATTGGAGTTACACACAGAACCTTTTGATGGCTGTAGTCAAGCTGCCTTGGCATGGATCTCCTTTTTGTTCACTACCATCTAATATTACAGTGGTTTACCCTTCCAATGCCTGCTAGTTAGCATAGACAGTATAAAAAGATGGCTGTAGCGACTGTAACGTCGCCCACTGGTTTTGGAATCTGCATTTTGAAGCTTCAACCTTTTATTTGGTATTTTTTTTTACTGCATTTGTTAAGCGTGTAGTGCTGAGCTACCAGCTAATGCTTACTATCTTGTTAGCCAGCTGCATTTATAAACTGCACAGTTTTTTCTTGGATGGTCTGTACCTTAATATTAAGACATAATTTTAGCCAGATAACAGATAATAGATCATAAGAACCCAGTGTGACATGGGTGTCACAGTTTCTTTGTTCTGGAAAAGTTCTTGAATAAGTTTATAATTAAAAACAGAATTTTTGAAATTCTGAATAAAATTTTCTTCAAGGACTCTTATGGTTTAATGACTTAAAGTAGTGGAGGTGAGGCTTAGCAGGCATGAATGGACCCCAACAGTCTCATTCAGGACACCCATCTATTAAAGCAAAATGTAATAGTGATCTCCTAATAATGACAATATTGAACTAATGCAAAACAAGCTGTTACGACCCGTCTAGGGGCCCGGAGCGCAACATGACTGAGAACACCATTCGCCCCCCAAGACCCAAGCAGCCACACAACAACCGTCTATGCAAATATATATACACAAAGCTTTATTGGTTCACAGACAGATACACAGAGCGATTCACATCAGGGTGAGCCCAGGCCAAAACAATAAACAAAACAGGAACTAAAAACTACCGTGATCCGGCGTCTAACCTAAACCAAAAAGAAACAAAACAAATGACACTTGCTTACCTCCCTACCTATAACAACACAGGAGAAAACTGAAGAAACAAACTGGCGGCTCACCCCTACCCACTCTGGAACAGAACATATGTTTAGTATGGTGGCTGGTTGAACGCTTGGGGACACAAATGATGCTCTCGGGTCCGCGTGGTCCCTCCAGCCTCCTAAGTAGGGCGTGTCCCTCTATCGCAGCCAACCGTCAGCAGGCGGGAGCACACCGCACCAATCGAACCCGAGCACCTGCACAGACAAATTAGCATATAACAGACACACCCACACACAATACCCTTACAGACGTAACAAAGCTAAAAAGTCAAAACTATCAGTGAGCACTCTGACCATCAATGAGCCCTAAGATTATTGTTAGTACAACTCTGTACGACTATCACACATACCCTGCAGTGGCACAAACATACATAGTGTTTAGCATTATGGTTACGAATACAGTCAGTAGTAGTGTCTTAATTTTTGCTTTGGATGATGGTCTTGGTAAAGTTTGATGCTTTATTGTTTGCATTGTTCTCAAGACTGTAAGCTGCAGTGATAAGTGGTCAAAAAGACAGTGTTGGGTAGTATTATTTAGTTATCATATGGCAGCAAAAATACCTTGAAAAATTGTCATATAATTTTAAGCCTATACTATCTATCCATTTCAGCTTGTATCCAAATAGTGGATGCAGAAGTGGTTTTGATGATCTGTCTTGTTGTCAGAGTATACCTGCTTGTGGTTTTTGACCAACTGGACTTTGATAGCAATGTCACTGTTGTCAGAAGCTCTAAACAATGACAGTTTTAATAACCAGAATTGTCCTTTTGAAAGAAAGTTATAATGGCTGTTTAAGAGGTATTTTGTTGACCTCTGTATTTTCGGGGAGATTATATACCCAGTATGGAAATCCACTGAGTTAGAGTCCTGACTCTTGAATGATTTAAGTCTAAGTCATTTTTAATTCATTGATTTTTTTTTTTTTTTTCCTTTCCCCTACCCCATGAGCACTGACTCTGGGGATGTACAGACCTGGATGGTAACCAGTCCCATTTGTGCTGCAGCAGTTCTCTCAACAAATCTATCACTGTGCTTTTTAGGGGAAAAGTCATGTAATCAAAATCTTATTCCTAAGGCTCAAACCAGATGGTGAGAGCTCAACTGATGGATTTCTGTGGGTCTCCCATCCCTCCTCCCTCCTCCCTGTGTCCTGTTTCTTTCTTTTTTTTCTAAATACCGCTCTTGTTCTGTGTTTCTCTGTTCTTTCCTCCATCTGGTTGTTGGTAGTGTACGATGTCAGGAAGCCAGGGAAACTGACCTGCAGCCCAGAGTGAAGGCCCATCAAAAAAACACTATTTTCTCAGCTGCATTTAGAGAGAGGAAGGGGTGGGGGTGAGTGTTGAAATGAGATGAGGGGGAATGAGGAGGAATATAAAGGAAATGGATAGATGGCAGTTTTAGCATGAGGAAGGAGCCTTGCCTTGCACATTTCAGTGCACATTTAACTTGTTTTGTGTGTTTGTGGAGAAACTTTCTCTTCTGATCCTCATTGGCAGGGGTGCACAGTGACCTGTAAAACCATTCCTGCTTTGGGGGTTGTTTCATTGTTTCCCCTCTAGTGCACCTGTTGTTAATTTCATTAACATAAAAGCAGCTGAAACCGATTAACAACCCCCTCGGCTTCTTAACTGACTAGATAAGTATCCCAGAAGTTTAATTCACTTGATGCTATACTCTGATTAAAAAGCGTTCATTTAAGTTTATTGAGCAGTGTAACATGTTTGCCGTTCTGTATGAAATAGCTCAGGTGACTCCTGCTGACACACATCCACTTTGGAGGTTTGGTTTTCCTGCCTGTGATTGTCCTATTATCCCGGAGGAACCTTACACACCCACATCCACTTTCCTGAATAACATACTGCTCCTTAAGGTGGATAGTGTCCACTACCAAGATGGTTATTCATGTACTTGTTACAAAATAAATGTCTTTCTCATCATATGAACCTGAAAACCAAGTCCTACGTGGCAGCATATATGAGAGATTAAACACTTGCTTGTTGTCATTTTTGAGCATGGCTATTTATTTCCTTCACACCAAGCCCAACTATCTGTTTGTGTGTGTATGTGTGTGTGTTTGAGAGAGCGAGAGTCTGTGGCTCTCACTGCAGTCAAAGCAAATTGGTAGCAAATGAAACACAAATATCTACTATTACCGCAGTACCAACAGTCACCCTTCATTAGCATGAGTAAGACCTGCTAGCCAAACACAGGCTTACAGTGTTGGAGAATAGTGTTAGTGTTTCACTATCCTGCACAGCTATAGTGCAGGACCGTAGAACCATTCAGAGAGACCAGAGCAGCATCCTTGCAGCCTCTTGTTTCTGTGTGCCTGGATAGCTCAGGGTCTAAGTCGTCATCTTGGCAGCTCTCTTCTCTGCTATAAACACACCCACACACCACCAGAAGAGAGGAATGGGATTCAGTTACAAAGTTTTTTTTTTTTTTTTTTGGAGCCAGTGGCTCAGCTGTATGCTTCTCTACTTTTTTATATGAGGAAGCACAGAACGCAGCTGAAGCAGTGTAGACATGACGAGCAAGTCTGAAGCCTTGTTTGCCTTGCCGTTTCTATAGCAACAGTAGGATTATAAACTGCTGTGGTTGTTAGTGGCTCTGGTCAGAGGGAGTGTGTCTGTATACAAGACTATATACATCAAGTCTGTGTGTTTGGAGATTTTTATAAGGCAAAAACTGACTTTAAAGGCTCCCATGTTCCCTTACAAGCTTTATTTGACTTTGAAAGCTGTTCATTCATGTAGTTGTAGTATGTAATTATCAGATTATGTGATTTTTTTTTTTTTTTTTTTACATGGTCAGTGTGTAGATTCTGTGATTAGAAGTCTTAAGTGTTGGTGAAACAAGAGCTTTGCTGACCTCTCAGTTCCTCATGTAGTGTATTCAGTGTTGTGAACGTCAGCTCCTGTGTTCATGTGTTCGGCTACTACTGGGAGAAGGGGCTGTATGCCTGACTACAGCGGTGGTGTATGAAGTTGTGTGCCAACTGGAAGAGTTGAAGATGGCTTGGTATTGATGCTGTTGCCAGATAATTGTATTTAGTATTTTCATGGGTGTCTGTATCAAGTTTGAAATTTTAGTATTGTGACAACTCTACTCCGATGTTCAATTATTTGTGGTCACTGGGCCTACACTTAGTTAGGCTCTCTCTGCTTTCCATCTCTGACAGTTAAGATAGAGTTTGTCAATAATTTCTATTCAGTGCCAGACCTTTCTGACACACAACAAGCACGCTTTGGATCTTGATATTGTTATGTCATTGATGCTATGCGATATGCTAGCTGACAAATATATCACATTGGTGTAACTGTGGAGTGTGTAAATGCAAACAGTAATAGCTCTTGAAGGTATGTAGCTCATAGGGGAGCTCCCCAGTGAGGCACTTACCCTCAGGAAATCCCCAGGACTCTTTAGAGATATTCTGGTAATGTCTCCTAACACAAACATAAGGTGATGGGCTCATCATCACTTCTTTAAAGGTCTATAGTATTGTGGCTTTTTGTATTGGTCTGGGGATGCCTTTGGAAGATGGGGACCTGGCCTGAGACCACTCACAGTCAGGTTCAGTCTTCAAAGCTGTTGAGATGACAAAAAAATAGCAATAAGATGGAGTCAGCCTATCATCAGTCTGTTTTCGGTTTGTGATTGAATGGGGGGTAATTTGCCAATTATGTACTGTTTGTGATAATACGACGGTTAACCATGATAATCAGCAAAAATTGCAACTCTGATGCCGTCTGCATGTACAGAAATTCAAATTGAACAGGACTTCACATTGACTGCTTACATTTAGAGTCCAGCCAGAACCTTATAGATTTGAAACGCATTCAGAAATTTCTCCACAAATATTGACATAATGACATAGGTGCTCGACATCTTTGCTTTTATATATTAAGTTCAATTCAACTTCATTTATATAGCACCAAATCACAACAGTCATTTCAAGGAGCTTTATGTTGTAAACAACATACAATATATATACAATAAAGAAAAAACCCCATCAATCAGATGACTAACTATGGTGACAGTGAGAAGGAAAACTCCCTTTTAACAGGAAAAAAACTCCAGTAGAACCAGGCTCAGGGAGGGGCTGCTATGTGTCACAACCAGTTGGGGGTAAGGGGAGAGAAACAGGACAAAAGACACACTGTGGAAGAGAACCAGAGATTAATAATAACTAATGATTAAATGCAGTGTGGTGTATAAACAGAATGAAAAGAGGTGAATGAAAAATAGATACTCAGTGCATCATTGGAAGCCCCCAGCAGCCTAGGACTATTTAGCATAACTAAGAGAGGGTTCAGGGTCATTTGATCCAGCCCTAACTATGAGCTTTATTGAAAAGTCTAATCTTAAAAGTCAATAGGGTGTCTGTCTCCTGAATTCAAACTGGGAGCTGGTTCCACTGAAGTGGGGCCTGAAAGCCTAATGCTGTGGTTCCCATTCTACTTTTAAATACCATAGGAACCACAAGTAAGCCAGGAATCTGAGAACAAAATGCTGCATTGGCGTGATTTGGTACTATGAGGTACTTAGAATAATGTGGGCCTGATTATTCAAGACCTTGTATGTGATGAGAAGGATTTAAAATTCAATTCTGGAAGCCAGTGTCGAGAAGCCAGTATGGGAGAAATATGCTCTTTAGTCCCTGTTAGTACTCTCAGTGCAGCATTTTGGATTAATAAAGGCTTTTCAGGGAGCTTTTAGGACAACCTGATAATAATGAATTGCAATACTCCATCCTAGAAGTAATAAATGCATAAACTAGTTTTTCAGCATTACTCTGAGTCAGGATGTTTCTAATTTTAGAAATGCAAATGCAAACAAGCAGTCCTACATATTTGTTTAATATGTATATTGAAGGACATATCGTGGTCAAAAATAAGCCCAAGATTTCTCACAGTCTTACTGGAGGCCAACGTAATGCCATCCAGAGTAAGTATCTGGTTAGACATAATGTTACTGAGATTTGTAGGGCCGAGTACAACAACAGGGTCCAATAGCCAGCGGTTAATCGTCTGGCACTGTGCTGATGTGAGATAGTGTTGCGCTGGGCTGAGAATTTTACCAGTTTGCTATTGCCACAGTTAGCACTCGGGCGCGGCTATTAACGCTAGCAAGCAGCCGTCCAGGGGAAACCCCCCTCAAGATGATCAGTTAGCTGTTTTACAACTACTCTAAAGAATTTTTGAAATAAAAGGAAGGTTGGAGAATTAATTGTAAGCTGGGTCAAGTGTTGGCATTTTAAGTAATAGTTTAATTACTGCCACCTTAAAGGTCTGCCCATTAATATATCCTCCATCAGCACTATTTGTTTCACACAGTGAAAAATCTGCAGTAAATCTATGGAAGTTAAAATATGCAGATGAACTGTTAATAAGACAAAAATATTTCTTATCCGATTACTCAATTAATTGATGGAATAATGGATAGAATACTCGATTACTAAAATAATCAATAGTTGCAGCCCTGAATTAACTAGTTGGTTGCCACAGCTACTTGAAGTTGACCATGGAATACGAAAAAAATGTAATACCATCACCTGGAGGGTTGCCATGCTATTTTAACTCTAGTGTGACTGAGCCATTAAGCCAAGTTGCTGTATTCTTGAGTGTACTTTCACTTTACACTTCTCTTGCAATAAATGTGGCAGCTCATCTGTGATCTTGCTACACATATATAGGAACTGTGCCATTAGACAGTGCCGCCCTCTCTAGTCAGAACCAAAAATACTAGACAATTAAGCAAATTATCAATATTTATCACTTCTGCATTTGTTAAGCCAATGACAAAGGTGTAATCAACCATGCAACCAAAATTAAATATTGAAAATATTTTTTTTAAAAACAGCAGTTTTTTTGAATTTTTTCAAAAAAGTTTTTTTAATGAAATAACTTTTTAAAATTGTTTTAAAAAAGATGGAATTAAATTGGAAGGAATTTGGTTGATTATGTTAGGAGAATATCCCAATCTGTGCATTCCTTGTCAAAGCTATATTGAAGAACATTAGATTAACAGTCACTGTAGACTTATAGGCAAGCACACAAGGGAACTTAGACTTATTAGTGAGCTGTTAGGACGGCAGATGGGAGCAGGGAGGGAGATAGTTGGTTTGGCACCAGTCACTAGTAATAGGAGATTATCTGTAAATCCAAGCTTACTTCAATGAAAGTCCAGGTTTTTCATGTTGAGCTTGAGCTCTCCATCCATGTGGCTTTTCATAAAATCCATCATCCCCTACTCAGCTAATCATTCTTAGGAATTTAAACAAGAAATCAATAGAATGCATTTATTGAAACTATCTTGTGTAATGAAGATATAGCTAGGCTCTCAAACTACTGCACTTCATTTTTAAGTCTAGCTGTGTTTATTTATTTATTTTTTACAAAAACAAAGCAAGGAAAAGTTGGTGGTGATTTTTATACTGTTTTCAATAAATGTGATATGCAATGCATGATGGCTATTTTTTAAATACTACACTTTACCCTTTTCTGTGTGCAGTACGTTGAGCTCTACAGTCCAGTGAGTCCATCTTCAACTTGTGTAAAAGCTAAATGATACTAAAGCAATTGTGCTACAACAGATGTAGTTTAACCACACTGATTTGTTCCCATCTTTCAGTAACTGTAATCAGTGTTGCCTATAGTGTGTACACTCATGAGTATTATTGATGGCAGCTGACAAACATCTTACCAAATAAGAAGCTGTGTGTACTTATGTGTATGAAGTCAGTGTGTATTCTTGCTGAATAACTCCACATCTAGCTCCTTCATAGTGGAGAGCTCTGCAGAGAACACATTGTGCAGTTGACGGGGCAATCACAGCGTGAGGGGGAGGTGCACAAGAAAGAGACAGCGGAGGGAAGGAGTGTCCCACTTTAAATTGATGTAGTCATTTATCTTGCATTCTGAATCGAACACACACACACACACACACACACACACACACACACACACACACACACACACACACACACACACACACACACACACTGTGCACTTGTGAAAGCAGAAAGAGAGAAAAAAACAGACATGGATAACAGCTGGTAAACTCAGTTGTGCATTATTGAATCTAACACTATTTTTTTCTAGCATTCTTCAGGTAGTGTGCTAATCCAGTGTTTGTCCAATTAGTTTTGAGCTTCTGAAAATAGAAGACTATGTATAATTGTAATTCGTAAACAGTTATTGCAGTATTTTTAGTTAAATCCCTTGAATTAAGGCTGAACATCTGCACTTTAAGCACATCTTGACTGTTTGATTGAAATTAAACAGTGGTGTTGAACAATTACAAGAAAATACATGCAAAATAAAAACTGGTGTGTGAGGGAAGCTAGGAGCCCAAATGTTCTAATATTTACATTTAGATAAATTTTGACTACAGATCCCAGTAGAAAAAACACTACATGTTTCTATCCAGTTTCAGTTTACAGAAAGGGGCTATGCAGTTAGCAGGACTAAACTGACAAAACCACACCAAAAACTCAAGGTTTCTATGGTGAACAGACACCACATCCCCAAAACACTCAGTTTCAAGCAGAGAAAATCTTATTTATACACAGCTAGTCCTGGGTGCAAAAGAACAAAGAGTGTAGCACTTTGGAGTAGTGTTGAAATCTGCACTGGAACCAAAGCCCATGTTAGCCTCAAATGCTGCTGCATTACATTACATTACAGTCATGTGTTCCAGTTGTTTTCAGACTCTGGGTCAGGAGGACCCAACCCTCCATTATAGTGGCATATAAATAAGTCCCCACATTGTTCAGATGCAAAAGATGATGGCCTTTGACAGTAAATTACAATTTTGTATGTTAGCCTTAGTTTGCATATACAGTCATGGCCAAAGGGTTTGAGATTACCAAAAAAAGCATTGGTTTTCACAAAGTTTTTAGATCTTTTTGTCAGATGATTCTATGGTATACTGAAGTATAGTGACAAGCATACGTTTCAAAGGCTCTTATTGACAATTACATTAAGTTTATGAAAAGAGTCAATAATTGCAGTGTTGGCCCTTCCTTTTCAAGACCTTTGCAATTCGCCCTGGCATGCTGTCAATCGACTTCTTGGCCAAATCCTGACTGATAGCAAACCATTCTTACATAGTGCTTGATGAGTCGATTATATGGTTGATTTAAGTGTAATCTTACTAGCAGCAATACCCATGCCTGTGAAGCTCTTTTTATGCAAAGCAGTGATGACTGCATGTGTTTCCTTGGAGGTAACCATGGTAAAAAGAGGAAGACCAATGATTTCATGAACCACCCTCCTTTTAAAGCATCCAGTCTGCTATTTGAACTCAATCAGAACTAGAAAAAAAGCATTTCTTGCTGAAAATGCAATGTGAATGCTGAAAGCTGAAAGATTTGAGCTGTAGTGCCTAGAAATGCTTAAAACACCTGAATCTTAATTTGCTGAAAGAGCTTAAGCAGCTGAAAGAGAAAACATTTGAAAAGTATACCTAAATTGAACTTGATTTGCTCAAATTGATGTTTTTTTGTTTTTTTTAAAGAAAAGGTAAACAGAAAAACTTGGAGAACATCAAATGTAGAACTGAAATAAATGCAGTACAGGGGAAACAGAGTTGAAACAAGCCCACCACTCTAAAAACCTTCCATAGAAATTCATTGAAATTTCAGAAAAGTTAAAAAAATAACCTGTCACTGTTTGAAAAACCGTGATTAACAAACCGAGATTACCTGAATAGTTCAAGGTCTTGAGACCCATTTAAAGTTGGAATTTTTTCTCTAGCTCAAAGTACGCTGAACTAACTCTCAAATAGGGAGGGTTTGAAGAGGATTTCAAACATTCTCCATTCATTTCAAATGGTAAAATAGAAATTAATAAAAAGCAAAATACTTTTAAAATTATAAAAGTTAGAAAAAAGAAAAGTAGCAGCATACTTCTCCAGAAAAATCTGAACGTTTTAATACCAGAATGGTTTCTGTAGCACAAAGCATTGCAGAAGGAATTAAAGACTGAAAACTGCAGAGAAGGATAACAATAATGTGAATCTTAACAGCATTTACACTAACTAATGATGAGTGATCTCTAGCCTTGTCCCCGTCAACATTCTCACCTGTGTTAACAAGAGTATCACTGAAGTGATGTCAGCAGGTACTTTTGTAACAGGACTGAAATAAAGTGGAAATGTTTTTTTGGGGGAGTTGGTTCAGATTCATGGGAAAGAGTGAGTTTGCAGTTATTTTCATTTCATCTGATCACTCTTCATAACATTCTGGAGTATATGCAAATTGCCATAATAAAAACTGAAGCAGCAAACTTTGTGAAAACCACTATTTGTGTCATTCTCATGCCTGTAGAGTTATATACTTATCTACCACTTTGGTTTGAGTGTAAAATCACCCTAACAAGTGTGAGATGGAAGTAAATCTGGTGGCATTGCAGGCTTTCAGCAGCGCATGTATTGGTAAAAACAAGGCGTTTTCAAAAAGATTTCTTCTTGTAAATGTGAAACACGGTGTGTATAAAGTTGTAGCACTGGTTGTGCATACAGTATCTACTGTACCATATAAACAGTGAAAAGGCCCATCTTCAGTGGCCTGCATATGGCTATTGAACATATACTCAAAGATGTGAATTTGTTTGATTAAAAGGAAAGCATTTTCTCAAGAATATCAGTGGTGTTACACTGCAGAGAACTTTGCAGCAGTATTTTGCATGTCCAGGATTGTCAGTCTTAGTAAATTTGTATTTACATTTGTATTTAAAATTTGTATTTACAAATTTACTAAAACAAATACTAATAAATTTGTATTTGTGTTTATTTAATTTGTGACATAAATTGAAATGATGAGCTTAATGTTTTGTGTTCTGTCTCTGTGCAGGCTGCTGTTTGGGACTCTGTATCCTGCATACTACTCTTACAAAGCTGTCAAGACTAAAAATGTCAAGGAATATGTAAGTTCATAAACATTATTCCTGATTTACTTTCCTTTTTTTCCTTGACCTGATCTCTCTCTCTCTCTCTCTCGCTCACTCACTCTCTCACACACACACACACACACACACACACACACACACACACACACACACACACACACACACACACACACACACACACACACACACACACACACGCGTGCGGTTTTGCTACAATAATAGACACTTATTAATTTCTTCTCCTAGAAAAATGTAAATATATTGGCCCTAAATAGTGTTTGTTTCATCTTGATATCTTAGACATTCTTCTGTGTGTCACCTATTACTCGTTTAGGGGTCAAGCTACCTCTGTTTGTAGACATAGACTTGCTTTCCAAAATCCTTGGATTAGCAGAATGTTAAACATGTCTTAGAAGTGATTAACTATTTGAAGCATGGTTTGAATGAGACCATATACATGCATATAGATGCAAGGCCCTGGAGGTGTTTTGGCTATGGAGCTGGGTGATGTAACTAATGCCAATGAAAGTGAAATTCCAGTCCACCGAGTTAGCAACATGTTCACATACAGCTGTAACACACCCGCTCCCAGGCTGAGGCGCAATAATCTGACTGCTTCGAGCCACCTTTCACCATTTTTCTCCTTCACTTTATCCACATTGTCTGCTTTTGTTGGTAGATCTCTGCCTTTACGGGCTTGTATCATCTGTTCTTTGCAGAGATTTATAAAGGAATAGCTGGAAATGAAGATCATTAGATATCACTGCAGTATTGAAAGACCTTTTACAAGCCTCAATGCTTGTAAAAGCTTAAAACACTGCAATCCCAGCTTTTATCCCTGGATTGTGCAATTCCAGATCACTGATGATCTGGAATTGCACAATCCAGTGCTTGTGAAACATTTTAACTCATATGTATACAGTAGTTGCTCATAAAACGGCGTGCTACAGCTGAAACCACTATCATGATATTAATATAAATATTCTTTCCATTAATTGTGCATCACAGTGCAGTAAAAGTTTTGTCTTTAGAGCACTGAGAAATCATTATTTGAATATGCCAATGCAATAGCACAGAGGGACACTATTGATTATTCAAACTCTAATGTGAAGAAATGTAAAAGTTGCAGCTGCATCCATTCACCACAGTTTGTTTTATACACTGGATAATCTGTAGGAAAGCTACAGAAGTTAAAATAACATGCAGACGAACTGTTCTGGGATTATTTATTTTTGCATTTAAGGAAACGTTTTCTTTAAAAATATGATTTTTCATATGGCATGTAAATATAATGAAAGTGTTTATTTTTTGACAGATGTTGTATGGAGTTAAACTATTAAGAAATTTGCACTTTGAAAAATGGAAACCACTGAGCAGTACATTTTAAATGACCTGTGTTTTTTCTCTTTAAAATATTTAAATTGTGCAGCTTTGTTATATTATATATTGTTTTATTATATTATTTTTTATCCAATTACTTGATTAATCAACAGAATAATCAATAGAATAGTCGATTAATAAGATAATAGATAACTGCAGCCCTACTAACTATAATGGACTTTTCTTTGGCTACCTTTGGGATTTCTCTTATGCCTATTATTGTATTAATGGCATGTATTTAAGTGTTGTGGTCTTTCAAAATAAAATAAAGTAAAATCAGACTACTGTTTAAATTAGTGATTGTAGATTGAATCTCCCCACAGGATGAACCAGCCATTTTTTTTTTTAAGCCAGCATTTCCTTATCATCTCACTAAAACTATTAAATACATATTGTTTCAATATATGCACTTTCAAGCTGACACGTGAAAGATTTCTTGTGTGCAATCATTTTAATACAGCATCTATTCAACAGCTGAAACAATCTCATTGCTGCTTAAGTGTGTCTTTAGCTGCAGCACACCCTGTCAGAGGTTACTTCAGTTCATGACAAAGTTGGCTCTTGAAATTCATTCCAGAGGCCCAGCCTTTTCCTTTTTGTTCACTGTATGAAAATGTGCACATTACAGTGCCTGGGTATATGCTGACAGATATTTACCCACCTTATCCAGTAAAAGTAAAAACAATCTTCAGTGATTAAATCAGCCTCTACTTCTTCCATAGTGTAATTCCACCCTCCTCACTTCCCTTCATTAATCAGACTGGATACCATTCACTTCAAAATAGCAATATTGTCCATTGTCCCTGATTCCTTCATAGCCTCTTCACTGTTGCTACACAGCTCAAAAAAGTAAAGGAACACTTTTTAATCAGAGTATAGCATAATTAAACTTCTAGGATTGATCTAGTCAGTTAAGTTGCAGAGGAGGTTGTTAATAAGTTTCAGCTGCTTCAGTCTTAATGAAATTAACAGACACACTAAAGGGGCAACAATAAGGCAACCCCAAAAACAGGAATTTTTTTTTTTAAGATTGTCTTTATTAGATTTTATAACAAAGTACAGAAAACCAGAAGACATCAGGTTCAAAGAGATAACAAATCTAAAAGTAGGCAGTCAGCTGTAGCAAAAACCTTTACCCATCCCCACCCTTGGCACCTGTCCTCACCAGAATACTAGAGAAAACTGCCACAGGAGCGATATACTCCCGAACATCCGAGTATATTCAAAAAAGAGAAGAAAGAAACAGAAGAAAGAAAAAAATAAAATAGTTTTTTCTCTATTAGATATGTAAACTGCCTCCTATTAAAGTGTTTAAAGTGATACTAAGTGATGCTCAGTCCATTGTAATTTTGCAATTTCTGCCTTGAAAATACAACAAAAAAGTGTTTCCAAGTCTTATCGAAAGTTGATGCCTTACCCATCTGAGTTAGCCTAATCTTTTCCAATTTAATTCAATAAAACCCTTCCTTCATCCAAGCCGTATGGGTAGGAGGTTTGGGAGATTCCCACTTCAGTAAATTTAGCCTCCTGGCCAGCAGAGTTATGAAGGCTATTAGATTTCTTTTTATAGGAGAAAGACTGCCAAACACTGAAGAAGGCTACTAAGGCATTAAGGGCAATACCCTGGCCAGTCACTTTAGACAGAGTTTTGAAAATTTCTGTCCATAAAGAGTTTAAGAAAGGGCAGCTCCAGAACATGTGAGTATACTTTGCTGTAGCTTGCTGTCATCAATCACATAAGGGAGACACAGTATCAAACATTTTCGCTAAACGGGCCTTGGTATAATAGGCTCTGTGTAAAATCTGACATTGCATAAAACTATGTGTGGTACAGATTTAGGATCTGTGAACCCTCATTAGGATCTCCTCCCAGACCCTCCCAGAGATCATCTCTCCCAGATCTGCCTCCCAAATTGTTTTTAGTGTGATAGAAGGGCTATAGCAGAGTTTATAGATCATGTATAAATGGAGGAGGTTGCCCCCCTTAGTGAACAGACAGGTTTCAGAAATATTTCATAGTCTGTGGGTATTTCTGGTTACACCATAGATATTTGGGTGAGATCGCAAGGCACTAGATAAAGGCTCCATTGCAGTAGCAAATAATAAATGACTCAGTGGGCAACCTTGCCTAGTGGAGCGATATAAAGGAAAATACTTTGAGTTGATGCTGTTTGATCTCATACTAGTATATGTAGATGCATATAATAATCTTACCCATGAGATGAAATTTTTCTCAAATCCAAATTTCCTCAAAACAAATAAAAATAATCCCACTCTATCAAATGCCTATTGATGGACTTGAGCTTCTTCTTGACCAATGCAGAGCCTGGTCATGGTCCTTAAACTTGTGGGTCCGGCCATTAGACGTGGTGATGTGCAGGATGGCAGGGTACCGGAGGCCACATGTGCGAAGCTCTTTCTTCACACACAAAAGCTGCTCTCTGCTTGGCCACAGATGGTGAAAAGTCCAGAAAGATATGGATTCTTTTGCAGTTGGATGGCAGGAGGAAGCCTGGGCCTGTTGTAAGATGGTGTTTTTAAACATGAAAAAGCATAAAGTTAATTATCATTGGCCGTGGAGATTCCCCTTCCTTAGATTTTGCTCGTAGTATGTGGTGGGCCCTGTCAGCCATGGGCCTCTGATCCAAACCCAGCAGATCTTTCAAAAGTTCAGCCACATATGCTGTGGGTCATGAACCTTCAGCACTCTCAGGCAGCCCCACTAAGTGGATTTTATTGCACCTCGAATGTGCTTCCAAGTCTTCATATTTCTGAATGTCTGCCATAGCAGATGGCTTAGCGTCATTAGCCTGTAAGTTAGCTTGCTGGTCGCTGTGATCAGTAGCCAAGTGCTCCAAGTCACCAACAATATCCTTTTGTTGGGCAACTTTATATTCCAGTGGTTTAATAATAGTTGCAATTTCCTTCTTGACAGTCTTTGATATTACTGATTCAAACTTAGTGAAAATCTCAGACCTTAGGTTGTCCGTCATTGTTCCCAACAAGTTCAACAACTTGTTGAACTTGTTGGGTGCCTCTCCCTTAGAGAGAGGGTGAGGAGTGCTGCCATTCCGGAGGGGTTCAAAGTAGAACCGCTGCTCCTCCACATTGAAAGGAGCCAGTTGAGGTGGTTCTGGCATCTGACTAGGATGCCTCCTGGGCGCCTCCTGGGTGAGGTGTTCTGGGCATGTCCTACTGGGAGGAGGCCCTGGGGCAGACCCAGGACACGCTGGAGAGATTATATCTCTCGACTGGCCTGGGAATGCCTTGGGGTCCCCTGGATGAGCTGGAGAGGCCTGGGCTTCTCTGCTTAGGCTGCTGCCCCTGCAACCCAGCCCTGGATAAGTGTAAGAAGATGGATGGATGGACAATTTGATAATTAAGTGATAAGCTGAATAATTTCAGTGTTTCTGGCATTTAATTAGGATGCATGGATAGATGGATGGATAATCAGGTACTTGGGTATAATTTGCTCAAATTTCTTTAAAATATATCAAAGTCACTTAGAAATAACATTAAAGTGGTCTGAACTGTTGCCCACCTTTAGCTTCTTTACCTAACTTTAGGCTTACCAGTGGGCCTAGTGGCTGTTGATGTCTGATATACTATGTTTTTATTTCGTCTTCTAATGGAAAACAGTTATTCAGAGAAGGGGCCAGTAAATGTCTACTGTAGCCTCAGTAAGGCAAAATGGCTACTGTATATTTCACTGAGGTGACATCTTAATGTCCTTCCTACTGATGAAATGAAGGAGGAAGGAAAGGAGAAAAATGCTGGTAGAGATAGAAAGCAAAAGAAGATGTTAGGAAGTCTGAAGCAGAAGGAGATTGAAACGTATAAATTAAACAGCCACCTGATTTAAAAATAAATAAATAAATAAATAATGTTAAATCCTATTTATTTACCAAAAATAGAACAATTCAAGACAAATCTGTTTTTTTTTTTTGTTTTTTTTTTAAATCAGTAAAAAGGTTACAAAATTATGGTCAAAATAACAATCCTCAAAATTCATATAATAGAAATTTGGGAAGAGACTCTGGTTATGGCAGAATTCACTTCAATATAATCAAAAGTGTCTGAATAAGCCATTGTCATAAGCTGCACTATGTTTCATAAAGTTTCCAGTCATAACAGGCAAAAAAAAAAGCTTCAAAACATATATTTTGGAAAAACACCAAATGTAAATCGCAATGGATTTTGATGGATGATCTTTAGAGTCTTAACTTTTTGGTGATTGTGTTACATTTTTGGGGGGGAAGGGTATTTGGCGTACTATTTTTGCAAAACTTTCACAGAATAACTCACTCTCTTTACATTTATCATTCCTGTGAGCCTGAGACTGTGTGTGTGTGTGTGTGAGAGAGACAGAGTGAGACCGAGACAGAGACTATGGTGGAAGTTCACCATGAGGTCACCAGTTAACTAGTAGGTGGAGGCAGCGTAGTCTGGTAATAGCATTTGCTTAATGTATGTTCGTCTGTTTACCCTCTAAAGGGTAAACAGTGGTTCAGTGGGGGTTGCACATTAGCAGCCTGTGGGCAGTTACGCACTGCCTGTCTGCTTGCAGTGTGTGTCTGCAGGCCAAATCAAAACAGTCATCTTAAGCTGTTTTATACTGTAAAGTAAAGACCCTATACGAGCAAGTACTGTGGGAAGGTGACAGTGGGAAGAAAAAACACTCTTTGAACAGGAAGAAACCTCCGACAGAACCAGGCTCAGGGAGCGGCAGCCATGTGCTGCGAGTGGTTGGGAGTGAGGGCAGGAAGAACGAAGTGATAGCATACAAAGAGCTGAAGTGAAACACTGTTTAAAGCAATGAAAAGTGTTTGACTGCAGCCACTGTCTGTACTTTTCATACAGTTTTTTGTTTTTTCCTGGTAAACTCTGCTGTCGCTCTCTTCCCTGTTCTGTCTCACTTGTCAACCAATTAGCATTTGACCGATGCACAGCGTCATCCACGTCAATGTGCAGTTGTGATTTTGGAGGACTGCACGTGAACATGATCGTGGTAGTTGAAAACCCTTCTCTGTAGGCAAACTTCACTGCAAACGGACACAATTAAGCGCCACTCGTCCACCCACACACGTACCCTGACATTTCATTAGCTAGTGTCAGTGTGCTCAGTCATGTGGCAGCGCCCTGGATCTGGCTAATACCTCAGCCTGCAACTGTCTGCCTGCCTGCCTCCACGAACTGCTGGCTTTGATATGGAAATCCAGTCAGAAGAGCCTGGAAAGCCCTTAAACAGGGATGAAGGAAAGACCAGAGAGGACAGCATAAAAGGAAAAAAAGACCTCAACCTTTACTTACCCTTCACTGCTGCTGGCCTGAGAAGAGGCATAGGCTTAAAGGAAAAAAAAAAGAAGAAAGAACAACACCATAGACACCTTATTAAAGTAGCTAAAATTTAGGTACTGAGGTTCTCAACCATGTTCACTTGTTAAAACAGTTCAGAACAGGGTTCTTAGTAGAACAACTTTTAAATGCTCTGCTCAATCAAAAATTTCTTTTACCAGTTGAGGTGATTGACTTGAATATCAGCAAAAATTACAAGGTATTGATAAATTTCAAAATCTTGTGTTTCAGAAGCACTTACAGTATTATGTAGCATGTAATAAGATTTGTAATGTAGTTTCTGCCATCAAGTTGTACTACAGCTGAAGTTTTTGCATTTCAAAAGGAACTCCAACTATTTCAATCTGTGGGTATCAATGTCCTATAAATGTCCTGTTCTACTAAAGGAGAAAAAATAGAGGAAATCTTCCTATTTTTAATACATTTAATAAAACCGTGAGCTACAAAGCACGCTATTACTCAATGATGAAAAATGGTGGCACTCCAGAGCTTTAGTTGTTATGTCTAACAGACTGAAATATACAAAATATTTTTAAAAATGCCACACTGAGCTGTTTTTGGTTGTAATTTACAATGCACAGTAAACAAGGGAGCGATTAGTCCTCACACTTGTCTTGTGTAGAAGAAAAGCACAAAGAAGCAGAAAAATGCTTGCAGATAAAAGTCATGATAAAACTACGCGATACAAGTCGCGTAGTTTGCAGCGCTTTTCTCCCATTTGATGCACTCAGTTAAACGAGGGGGGTCATAGATGCCGCTGGTTAGAAGTGACCAAAAAAATCCAAAAGTCATGCCTATAATTTTTTCCTACAAGGAGTCTAAATGCCCACAGAATGCGATGAAAATCAATTTAAGAAATGTAAAGGATGAGAAATATTTGATGTTCTCCTGCTGAGCAGTAAACCATCCACTTTGGTTGTTGCTGCTACTTAAAGCAAGGCCAGTAATAATTGACCACATTTACGTGTGTGAGCATGAAATTGAACTGGATTTAAAAAAAAAAAAAAAAAAAAAAGTAAAACGACTATGTGATGGTTGATGTTCATTTCTGAAATTGCTGATAGGTGAATATGTTTTAGCATAAAATATAATCACAAAAGTTTGATCCATATGCTTCCCTTTAACAGTTGATGACAGGAAGCAGAGCTGTTTATAACACTCAACTGGTTAGAAGTGCAGTTGCTGCACCCTTTTCTCCCTTTTATTTACCGTTTGGGTGATGTCCAGGATGGTTTTTCCTTGTTTTCTTTATGTTCAGGTTCAAACCGAAAAGTGTGCACAGAATACATTTTTTTATCTCACTGTTTGGTTCAGAGTTTGGGTCCCAGTCCGTTTCAATCATTTGACGTAATGACCCAGATAGCATTAGGTCAACTTGTAAACAAAAATGGACACCAGGGTTCTAGCCATTGGTTGATCGCCTGGTGCTGTGCTGGCCTGAGAATTTCACCGGTTTGCTATCAGAACTGTTCGCTATTACCACAATTAGCAAGTGGGCATGGCTATTAGCACTAGTGGTTGTCCGATAGTTAGATCCCTGGGCACCCTATGAATAAAGGATTTTTTTTTCTTCAAATTTTATAAATTTACAATTATTTTTATGTCAGGTTTAAATTGAATGTTAATAAGTTCTACATGCTTAATGGTCAGGGTTCCTTTAAAACAATAACTCAAGCTATTTTGTCTTTCTTTTTTTGTGTATAGGTGCGATGGATGATGTACTGGATTGTATTTGCCCTCTACACTGTAGTAGAGACCATTACTGATCTAACACTGGCATGGTAAGTGCCTCATGAATACTAAACATAAATGCACAGCAATTATTCAGACATTATCTAAACCTCTTAATGTTACCAGCCCTCTCATATCTTCTCTGTCTGTGGGAATGGAAGACGAGTATTTTCTTGCTGAAATGAATTATATTGATGTGGAATTTTAGTCTTGTAGGTAGAATGAACTTGTGGTAATGAGGATGAGGGTTGGGTGAATGTGGAGGAAAGTCCTTTTCCATTGCAGGAACTTAACAATTCGTAACCTGATTTTGGTTATCCCTTCTGTTATGATTGTTATGCTATTTCAGCTACAAGGAACAATGTTAAGATTTTTAGGGGTTAGATTCTTGTCTGTTGGTCTGATGCCCACAGACCCTGATTCAACATCATTGAGTCAATTTGTGATTATATATGTGACACAGAGACAGTTTAAACCTGGAACTATGGCATGTTGCTTGGAAGAACTTGTGTGCGAAGTATTTTAAAAAGCTATGCATGGGTACTGCAGACAGCATTGCACATTACTAATTGCCCAATCTGGGAGCCCACCAGCCAGTTTGCTGAACAGACTAAAGTGAACAGTCAGTTCTTAATGTTGATATGTTGAGGCAGACCACTGAGTTAGCCAAATGAAATGAGAAATATTATGGTGTACTCTGCTATTCACCCCTTTCTAGTTTATGCCCACTTTTTTCAACTAATCAGCATTAAACCTGTACATAGTGTCATCACTGTTGATTTTTTTATTTCCTTGTTTTTGAGGACTGCATGTAAACACGTCTTTGTATAATGCTAATCATATTACTTCACTCTACATAGGCAAATACATACCTCTGCTACTGACCTATCAGCACATGAATTCACCATACTGTCAAATTTGATTCATCAGTAAATAGAATAATGTTGAATGAGAGGTGCAGAGAGGGCACCTCTCACTCAGGTATAGTTAAAAAGAGAAAAGTCTGACCACAGGGGGAATCAAGAAGTTGTCTAGAATTATCACACTTGAAAACAAAATGAAGAGCATGTCACAAAAGAGAAAAGAGAATATTGTTTAAAAATGGTTGTAAGAACAGACATTTTTAGACAATGAGGCAATGATGATCATGGTTGATATGTAGAAAAGGAAAAAAAAAAAAAAAAGAAGGTGCTAAGCAAGGTATAATATCTCCCTCTTCTCTCATCTCCACACAGCTGGCTATTATGTAATTTGGGTGTGAATGTCAGATTGGCATTTTTTTCCAGGAAGTCAGAGCAAGTGCTTGGATGTGTCAAGGAACTATGCAGTCCAACAGTTTTGAAGGATTAAAAAAAACATGCAGAGCTGTGCACAACAGAAAAAGTTTACAATTTGGGCGGAGAACAGGAGTGGCTGCATATTTGTTAAACTGGTTCCTGCAGTGGAAAAGGACAATTATGTACCATGGGTTAAGGTTAGTATTAACATGCTCCCATGTGTGTGTGTGTGTGTGTGTGTGTGTGTGTGTGTGTGTGTGTGTGTGTGTGTGTGTGTGTGTGTGTGTGTGTGTGTGTGTGTGTCTGTGTGTGTGTGTCCATGTCTAGGTTTCCTCTGTACTATGAGATAAAGATAGCTTTTGTGATCTGGCTGCTGTCTCCCTACACCAGAGGTGCAAGTCTCATTTACAGGAAGTGTCTGCATCCTCTGTTGTCCTCCAGAGAGAGGGTACGATCATTCATCCATCCACATATACCTCGCTAACATTCTCCTCATTGAGAATGTTAGTCACACTGCTTTTTACTTGATTAAACTGTGTTCTAGAGAAATGTAATTGATTGTCTTCTTCTAGGAAATAGATGATTATATTGTGCAGGCCAAAGAGAGAAGCTATGAGACCATGGTGAACTTTGGCAAGCAGGGACTGAGCATTGCAGCTACTGCTGCAGTCACCGCAGCTGTAAAGGCAAGTGTCTCTGAACCACTCACTATTCTATTCTTTTTGCTTGTTAGTTTTTTTTTTCACTAATGCATTAATATTACAATTTTATTTCAGATAGCGTGGCTGACACAGTGTTCACTTTGTTTCAGCTCTGTGTCAGCTTCAGCTCTCTTTGCCTGCAACAGCTCCCTCTGTCTATTTTGTACAGTAAAACAAATCCAGCAGATTGTTTTGCCAGATTCAGCCTGTGGGCACAGAATGTCTATATTTAGCTTGCTAAGTCAGATGTAAGAGGTCAGAGACAGTCATTGTAGCATTGGTGCATGAATGAGTGCATGGGAGATGAATCAATAGCCAATCCTGTAAGAGATCTTCACTTGATGATGTGATATATCTGACGATGTGTGATGTGCTCGTGTGCATGTCTCCAAAGCCCCTGGCTATCCTTCAGATGCTATCCCTGCAGACTCAATATAAATAAATTGCATTTGAACTGGTTTCATCAGCATTGCGTGAATACCTGAGTGATTCAGATAAGCCCAGCTGATCTCTTGTCAGGCTTCACTTTGCCGAGGTAATCCTGAGCAGTGTGGATCCACTGCTAAACACAATGAATCATGTCAAGTTACAAGATCTACACGCCGGCACTCTGGAGCTGTGATGTCAGCTCTGGATGGGTACGTTTTAGAGTTAGTGTGTCACTGATACCTGTTAATGTTTGTACAGGAATGTTTCGGTTAGTTTACCTGAGGGAAACAAGCTGTCATGGATGATGTTTGCTAAGCGCCACCCTTTCAGTCATGCTCTTAAATCTTAAATTGACAACGTCATTTGGACATGCTGGCACGTCCGTTGACACCAGAAGGACAAAGATAGGGAAGTTTTTTATTTTTAATTTTCTGGATTAATTTTGTTTTAGCTTGACCCAGTTATGGCAAAACATTTCTGATCAAGGGATGTAATTTTGTTGCAATTTTGTCAGCAAACAAACATACCAAAAACAATACCCGTTTCCCACCAGGGTGGGGTAATAAAATAAATAATACTATAAATATTAGAACAAATAAAAATATGCTCCAATATATCAGCTGCAAATTCATTCTTTAAAAAAATAAGCAATACTAGTAATCTTGCTCAAACTGTGGTCTGATTGCTTTAATCACTCAATCCATATTTCCAGTTGGAGAGAAGTGAGTTGAGCTAGTGTGGGTAACTATGGATGTGGACAGAATTATTAGCCCCCCTATGAAAATGTCATTTAAAAAATAAAGAACAAGGAAGTCAATTATGTATCTTTTTTGCTGGGTAACAGCATGCAGTGATCTGTCGTTTTCAACAAGTCTCACGCTGTCTCCTGAGCAGTCCCACCCCATTCTGCTTTGGCAAATCTCTCAGGCTCCTCCAGATTTGATGGTCTTCTGGCAGAGACCTTGGTCTTCAGTTGACCACATGGATTTTCAATGGGCTCCAAGTCAAGAGTTTTGTGCAGGCTAGTCAGTAATGTTCACTTTGGTCTTCTGGAGTTAATTCTTCACCAGGAGTGACGTATGTTTTGGGTTGTTGTTGTGTTGGAAGATAAAGTGACAGCCAGATCCAGTTTTGCTGCTGACTACTTCCAAAATCTTCACATATTCTTCTTTCTTCATGATTCCTCCCACTTTGAGATTCCCAGCTCCAGATGCACTGAAGCATCCCCACAACATAATACTCGCCACCATGTTTCAATATGGGGACAGTGTTCTTTGGGTTGTATGCCTCTCCCTTCTTTCTCCACACATAAACATTTTCTATTCAACAAAGAGCTCTAGTTTCATCTCATCTGACCAAAGAACATGCTTCCAATATGCATGATCTTTCTGCAGGTTGTTCTTAGTATACTTCACTCTGGCTTGAAGGTGTCTCGTCAGTTTTTCTTGGTCTGCAATCTCACAGTCCACTCCTGTGCAGGGTTCTAGTGATTGTTTTCTTTGAGACTACAATTCCCGACTTGGCTGAGTCATTCACTAGTGTCTTGGCAGTTGTTCTGGGGTCTTTAGGCACATCTCTCACTTGTTTTCTTTCCAGAGTGTTTGAAATGTTTTGCTTCCTACCTTCCTGCCAGGCTTGCTCTGTACTGTTTAGCACTCTTTGAATTTCTTGATATTTCTCACTCTAGTTCTTGACACTTGTGTATCCATTTCCTGCTTTCTAAACATCAACAATTCTTTTTCTCAAGTTTAAATTAACTTCTTTTTTTCTTTTGGCTTTCTCAAGTGACAGCTTAAACCCTTGATGAAATATTTATACACAGCTAGTCACCAAGGCTAGTTTTTGCTGTTCCTTGTGCAGTTTTCCCTGTGACTGTAGACAGCCTTCTTTTCTTTCTCGGCGTCTAAGGATAGACAGGGACTCTTGCAGGCATAAGCTGCCCCATCAGATCTGGAAGAATTGTGCCTCTCTCTTCTTTCCTCTCCATGCATGTTTTATCATCACAGGGTTAGTAACAGTGCTTTTTCAGGTCCTTTAAAGGCTTCTTGTGTTTTAGTGGGAATTTGATTAACCTTTGCTTGTACAATAAAACCATCTGTATTGCACATAAAATCAATCTGTCTGAACAAAACAGCTCAGAGAACACTTTAAAAGATTTCAGCTGAGCCTGGAGCCGTGATTTCCTTTACAAATGCATCTCAGCATTTACACCATGGCTGCCTAGAATGGGATTTTACAGAGTGAGAAAGCAACATTTCAGGCAACCATATGCACCACCAAATTTACAATTCAAGGCTGCTTTTTTGTCAGTTTCACAGAGCATAAAGCAAAATTCTTCCTCTGGGACTACAGTGCAGAAGAGGCCAGATATGTGTGGACATGAAGCATTAAGAAAATAATAAAACTAAGAAATACAACAAAAAAAGAAATCATTATATGATGATTATATGACCTGACCCCTTTTCAGAATAAAACAGACACATTACCTCTGATTACAAGTAACTACAACATGAATACGAATTACAGGCGTTGCTGATCTTGTTGTCCATGTTGTCCACATGTCCATTTGGCATGCCTTGTGTATGTAAATGTTCATTGCTATGTTTCTCAAGTGCCTTACTGTATTGAGAAATTATTCCTAAAATGCCCGTCTGTGTGGCTGCGCAGTGAAATGAGTTGGGTAATAAGAGACCTTCGGCAGAACTGGGCTCAGGGAGGAGCAGCCATTAGACACCATGTTTCTGAGATTTTTAGGGCCAAATCACATAACATTAATTTAGTTTTGTCCAAATTTAGAAGAGACATAAATCACCCAGGTCTCTGTCTGTAAGACATGCCTGTACAGCACGAGTCTATGCATAAATAATATCAAAGCATACCATTGTAGATCAGAATAAATTCTTGTCATCCAAGTAGCTCTTGGTTAACATTTTGCTAATTTTCAAAAATGAAGCAGTTACAGTTTGAACATGGCCTACGCTGGAAAAGTTTGTTCCTTGTTACTGCTTTTAGGATAGCACAGCCATGCAACAAATATACATTTAGGTTTTTCAAGCTCCAGAGACATTTAAGTTGTAGAAAACCCTGTAAAAACATCAGCACTTTTCTCTTGCACAGAACTCAGTATTGTATCATGAAAATGTTTCAACTGTGTCCTTTAGGTTTTCGTGTTTATGAGGCCTAATACAGCATCACTGGCCTGAAAAGAAGGCAGAATATTTACTTCGGTTTTCAAAGTGACTGAGAACCCAATCGCTGTTCAGGAATTAGAGTAGAGGGGCGCATCTCAGATAACCCTTTGTTGGTGAAACAAATCTTTGAAAACTGTGTAGTTTGGACATGTGCCCTATCACTGCTGGATCTAAAAGAGGTGACTACAGACCTGTTATCACCTCAGTCTCATTAAATATGTATTCATACTGTGAATTCTTTATTGTGTGTTTCTAGGTCATTAAAATGCAGGTTTGTGAATGTTTTGGGTCCTGTGGGAAAAACTGCAGACCTCTACTGGACTTTTTCATTATTGTTAGAAATGCTAAAAACCTCAGTATTTGTCTGCACCAGGATGCTTCCTTCCTTCCTTGTGACCTTTGTTTTTTTTCTCTGTCTGCACTGACATCCTTGTGTCTTCAGGGTTTCTGTGCTTCAGCAGGCTGCTCTGGGAGGTAAAAACCAGTCAGTGTAAGCAGCATGGACAGAATGTTCACCTTCTGTTTCATACAGCACAGTGGTCCATTGCTGCCATGCTACCTACCCTTTGATTTTTATCCATGTGTGTTCTTTTACCAGACCTGCTATTTGAAAATTATCAGTTTTAATTAGATTTTCCTTTTGTTTAAGACATCAACTCAATGGTGCTTGCAAGTTCATTTCACTCATTATTTACAACCTGCTATTTCTTTATTTAATTCTTTATTTCACTTATATCCCCTACTGTGTTGAGTATTTTTTAACCCCTGTTGAAACCTTAATTTCATTTTAACAAGAACATATTAGGGGCTTTGTATGTTTAACCCCCCCCCCCCCCCCCCCCCCCCCAACAAAACAAACAAACAAAAAATAAATGAATATCAAAAACTTCTTTCATTATAGTGTATTATAGCTTCAACAAATTATACTGCTTAACAGTGGACAGATGCAGGACAGTTTGTATTGGTGATTACATCTATAGGGAAGAACAGTTCTGTATTTTTCATTGCAAATATATGACTTGAGGATTTTGAGAATATTCAAGTTTTTTTTCTTGCCAAATAAATTAGATTTTTTTTAACCTACATTGGCCCTAATATAATGTTGTATACTGTATATACTAGCCTATATATACTAGCCATTTTTTTTCACTTGTTTGTTACTTTTTTGCTGTTGGTTTTTTGTGAAATGTTTTTGTGGCACCGTCTTCATCATGACATCCATAACCTGAATATTTTCTGTATTTCATTATTCACAATAAGTGTGTCCTTGTCAACATAATTGTGTGTGTCCAATAGTTATTAGTTATCGAGTTGCATTGGAAACATAGCGTTAGAGTGCTGAAGCCTGTTGTTATTATAGCTGTGGGAAGGAGGACTGTAGGATTTGCCCCTATTAATTACACAGAAACCTCATTGGGAAGCGATCATTTAGTGGCTAGTATGAACAAGGAGAATCATTACAGGAAGCAAAGCCTATTTCAGTGTTTGAGTTCCTGATTGTTGATTTAGAGACTTGAAAAACATGTGAACTTGTCCTTTTATGCAAAAGGTTTCTTGTCTCCTGGTATTCTCACCTGCACATCTGCTCCAGCAGGTAGAATTCAATATCCAATGACAGAATACTAACTGATGAACACTTCACACGTGTTTATTGCTAATAATCAAAAAATGAGACTAATAAAAACATCAGTTTCATGATAAAACATCCATAAGGCCTTTAAGACAATGAACAATCACTTCATGTATTGTCAGTTATATACACACATCAAAAGAGGAATTCAGGGGCATTCAGCTGACATTCTACACACAATTTAGATCTATTAACAACACAAGTATAGAATTTATGTTTATCACTAGTGTATACTGTCCTTTCATTTAACTTGACTATATACAGTACTCAAAGAGTACAAAAACACAGCAAGTTGTACAAATAACATACAGAACAGAATGCCTCCTACAAAAAAATAAAATCATGAGGAAACTATAACATTACATTTAGCATGTTTATCGTTGTATCCTTTAGGTGCCAATGTCTGTAAGGAAAATATCCATAAAGTCTCTTTTCTCTTTAGTAACAAATCATTATCTCCTCTCCTAGGTGGTGCCAAAACATGTTCAATACCACAAAAACTTAATTTTTCATATCATTGAATTGGTCTGCTACTGGATAATCCCTATCAAGTTGGCTAATTGCACCTTTACTTTATTTTACATTTCTAACTACAGAGGCATGTCTGCGTATATAAAATGAGTTATTGCTATCAGAATTAACATTTTGACTAGTGAGAAATTGTAGATATCTTTAATGAGAACTAACACTAGTTAAAATTACATGGATATCTTTGCTTGGAATTTTTAGTAGTTAAAAAGCAATTTCTGTAACAGTAACTGATAGATTTTTCAATAGAGTTCAGTTATATGACTGTAGCCTGTAATATGGAACAGCCACACTTTTTTTTTAATTTTAAGTATACAGACAATACCAGATAATTCAGATAATCATGGTATGATTAGGTGTTGTGGGAAGCTAGAATTGTCACTCACACACTACATCAGCATGGTTTGTCCCATTGATCTCTGAGAGTTCCAGTTTGCTTGTGATGTAATATTTAGTATTGTGTGTGCTGCAGGGTCAGGGGGCCATCACTGAGAAGCTGCGTAGCCTGAGTATGCATGACCTCACACAGATAGACCAGCAGGACGACAGAGGAAACCAGCTGTACCAGTACAGCTCCCATTCAGCCAACCCTGCTGTCAGGAGGTCTCGCAGCACTGACGCTACTGACGGAAATGGTACACACACACACACACACACACACACACACACACACACATTCAAACTACAGTGACAAAAAAAATAAACAAAAAAGAGTGAATAGTGCACATACCTAAGTATCTACTACGTCTACTTATTATTTGCATAGTTTTCACCAGTTTGTCCAGCACTAAGAATTGGAGTTTCTGTTATAATTATGACCACATAATCATGAGAGCATATTGAGTCCAAGTAGCACATTGCATATTAAAGAATTTAATAAGAGAAACATAGTGAAACAAATTTTGTGCTATTACAGGATTGAAATCTCAAATATAATACTCACAGCTGTTCAAAAACATGTTTTTTTCCCCTTCAGATCAAACCTTTAAAAGGGTCACCCAGTGCTGTAGACAGGAAAAAGAGCCTGATGTCATTATGTTGATTGCTGTTACTGTATCTGCAACAATCTGACTAGATTAAGGCATTAATTAACACTCTGTGGATCAGTAACACTCTTTCCAGTGATAGTTAATTTTTTTTATTATGTGTTTGCAGATAAACATCCACTCAGAATCCATAGATATGGGACTATCTTATAAGTAGAGCTCTCACTTTATTATCTGTGTGCAATTAGGCATTAGGGTGGAGATTGGCATTAGGCCTACTTCCTGAATATAAAAATAGTATTTAATGAAGATTGACATAAATAAGTCATAAATAAGATAAAATTATTTAATTGCGGTGCATAATAATAATACCAAATAAAAAAAATCCTAATAATAAGGCATAAATAGGGGAAGACTATGACTTTGTTAAACAACCACATGCGCTTATTACCTTTGTACTTTCCCCCCTGTGTTTGTCCCTTTTGATGAGAACTACAGGCTGGTTGGCATTTCAATGAAAGCACTCTGCAGCGTAAAGTGAGAGTGTGTGAGATGACTTCCCAGTAGACAGGGGATGAGATAAGGTTGCACGGGATGCCAGTGGAATTTCAAAGACATGTTCTCTGTCTCTCTCTCGTGATCTCTCATATACACACACACACACACACGCGCGCACAAATACAGCCAGTAGGTGAGGCATGGAGAGAGACAGGAGGAGAGGACAAAGATGAATGTATAGGAGGAGAATGGAGATGTAGGGGATGGAAGAGAAGTGAATTGGAAGAAGCGATGGAAGGGTGAATGTAAGGAAGAAAGACTGGTAGCTGGTATTAGCATACCGAAAGAAAGAATGTATTATGTATTCAGCTCAGCCAGAAAGGAAGGAGCTATAGCGAGATGAAGACAGGCAAGGGAAGAGAGATGTTTATATCTAACAACTGTTTTTTCGTGTGCTTCTCACTGCTGTGGAGGACATTCATATATCTGACATCCTTTTAGTGCACTTAAAAAGTAACTGGTGACATTCCATATTTATTTTTACTATCAACAAATCTGATGTGCATAGCCAAACCATCAATGAATTGATCTACTAACAGTATTGTGTGTATGTGTATGAAAGGGATGTAACAATTCAAGACTGGAATTTGTAGTCAGTGAATTGGAAATACATATAATGGAGTTTGTAATTTTGGGGGCATTCATGATAGCAGCAAACATGAATGGGAAGGTTTACAAGATGGTAGTTAGACCCTCGCTTGATATATGGTTTTGAAACAGTGGCGCTGACAAAAAAACAGGAGGCAGAGCTTATATGCTAGTCAGATATATAAGGAAGCATATGGCGGCACAGTATGAGTTCCTATGTATACATGAAGACCTAAGAAAAAATTATTTGTAGTAATGATTATACACTAAGAAAAAGAGTCGCCTCAAGGTGCATTATATTGTAAGGTAGAGACCCTACAATAATTACAGAGAAAACCCAACAGTCAAAATGATCCCACTATGAGCAGCGCTTGGCGACAGTGGGAAGGAAAAACTCCCTTTTAACAGGAAGAAACCTCCAGCAGAACCAGGCTCAGGGAGGGGCAGTCATCTGCTGCAACTGGTTGGAGCTGAGGGGAGAGAGACAGGGCAAAAGACATGCTGTGGAAGAGAGCCAGAGATTAATAATAAGTAATGATTAAATGCAGAGTTGTGTGTAAATACAGTAAAAAGAGGTGAATGAAAAGAAACACTCAGTGCATCATGGGAAACCCCCCCAGCAGCCTAGGCATATAGCAGCATAACTAAAGGATTGTTCAGGTCACCTGATCCAGCCCTAACTATAAGCTCGATCAAAAAGGAAAGTTTTACAGAAGTTCCACAGAAGAGGGGCCTGAAAGCTGAAGGCTCTGCCTCCCATTCTACTCTTAAGTATCCGAGGAACCACAAATAAGCCAGCAGTCTGAAATCTGCTCTCTTTCTAGTCCCTGTCAGTACTCTGGCTGCAGCATTTTGGATCAGCTGAAGGCTTTTCAGGGAGCTTTTAGGACAGCCTGATAATGAATTACAATAGAATAGGATGTTTCTAATTTTAGAAATATTGTGCAAATGCAAAAAAGCAGTGCTACATTTTTGGTTGATATGTGCATTGAAAGAGGATGGATGGATGGATGGATGGATGGATGGATGGATGGATCTGGCTTCATGGATAGATAAAGCTGGGTATCATCTGCATACCAATGAAAATGTATGCAATGTTTTCTAGTAATACTGCCTAAGGGAAGCATGTATAGTGTAAGAATCAAGAATCAAGAATCAAGAATGCCTTTATTAGTCCCACAAATGGGGAAATTGCAGTTAACAGAACATCCATCCGGGGGGGGGACAGATGTCTGAGGTCATGCAACCGTTTCACAACGGCGCTACCTTTAAATAAATAGAATTGGTTCTAGCAACTGGTTCTAGCAACTCCATTAAATGGGCAGGTCATTGTTTACTCCATGGTTCTAGTGGAACTCCATAATTAGCCTTAGTGTGTGAAGAAGACTCCCCATTTACATGAACAAATTGGAGTCTATTAGATAAATATGATTCAAACCACTGGAGAGCAGTACCTTTAATACAATGGCATGCTTAATTTTTGTAATAAAATGTTATGATCAAAAGTATCAAATGCTGCACTGAGGTCTAACAGGACAAGCACAGAGATGAGTCCACTGTCAGAGGCCATAAGAAGATCATTTGTAACCTTCACTAATGCTGTTTCTCTACTGTCAGTTAGCTGTTTTACAACTACTCTTTCAAGATTTTTTTTTTTTAGATAAACTGAAGCTGGCTTATAATGACCTAAGACAGCTGAGTCAAGTGTTGGCTTTTTAAGTAATAGGTTAATTACTGCCACCTTAAAAGCCTGTGGTGCATAGCCAAATAATTCCTCTGCAGATGATCAGTTAGCTGTTTTACAACATACAGTAAAAGTTGCCTAAGTCAGATTGAAATGTCCCATGGAATTTCATCTGAATTGTAAAAAATCTGTAAGTTGGATAAAATCTGATTCTTCAAAATATCAAACAGTTTGGGGTCTAATATTGAATTGAACGTGAGAGCAGGAAATTAGCCTGATTCTGCCAGGGGTTTCTTCCTGTTAAAAGGAAGTTTTGTGTTACACTGTATGCTCATACACTATATGCACATGCATGTACACTATATGCATGTGCATATAGTGTTCAGTTTTTTTGTTTGTTTTTTGTTCTTGTGTGGGAATAGGAATTGTGAGCTGGTCTGTGTCTTATTCCAGCCTCTTCTGTCTGAAACGGGAATGGGAGAGAGAGTAGCTTTCAGCTCTGGACAGTACAAGGGGAGCTCTCAGAGACTCCAATATGCCATTGACAACATTAGTGGGAGCTAAAACCAGAATAAATAGAAATTACACTGCTGTTCAGATATCAGGCCCATGTAGCCTGTTACAGTTACTCCGGCTCTTTTTCTGACATTTTTAACTGTTTATTTTCTTCGTTGTCACACTGGATTATTACTGGTGACTTCTTATAACATCCATTTCTCAAGATATAATGGACGAGAGACTGCTCAGTTATTTCTTTTCACCATATTGTTAATACTTGCTATTAATAATGCTACATTTGCATGGTAACCAGAACCTCAACAATAGATATCCCTCCAAAAATCTGAGGATGACACAGAGGATGCAGGAAGCTCCTGTTGTCACGGGCAGCATTAGAGCATTGGGGCTGCACTGTAGTTGTGATGTTTTGGCAATCAGCTTCACAGGGGCTTCACAATTTATTAATTTGGACTGTTTCTGGCATTGTTCATTTGTCAAGTCCAAATGAACTTTGTTGTCATTATACTGATACTTAAGTGTACAGCACGTACAGTACATATAATAGTGCAACATAATAGTGCAAGGCAGTCTTGTGTATGTCTTTTATGTCTTTTAGCCAAGGCTAGTTTGCACAAGATGCACAAGCATGAGCTGTAATCATAAGCTGATTGCAATTTGCTAAACAGCTGCAGATGTTATTATTAACAATGATTTTTCTGAGGTTATGCTGTTGTACTTTTATGGCAGGGGAGCCAAGGAGGGAGACAGCAGTACTGGTGTCTGCTGACCTCTGCTGGAGCAGTTGTCTCTCTCATTCACACCTTAAATTCGTTCAATTCTACAAACAGCGTGTGTGTGCGTGTGTGTGTGTGTGCGTGCGTGTGTGTGTGTGTGTGTGTGTGTGTGTGTGTGTGTGTGTGTGTGTGTGTGTCTAGGTGACCTGAACACTTGAAACATTGAAAATTTATTGACTGATTTAGGCAAACCTAAAACTTTTGTTAAAAAATTACTTGGACCATTATTTTTAAGAGGGTGACAAAATTCTTCTTCTTACATACAAGGTCTTGAATAATCAGACCCCATCTTATCTTAAGGGCCTCATAGTACCATATCACACCAATACAGCACTTTGCTATCAGACTGCTGGCATACTTGTGGTTCCAGAGCCTTCAGGTTTCAGCACCATCTCCCAGTTTGGATTTCGGAGACAGACACCCTCTCTATTTTTAAGATTAGGCTTAAAACTTTCCTTTTTGATCAAGCTTATAGTTAGGGCTGGATCAGGTGATCCTGAACCTTTCCTTAGTTATACTGCAATAGGCCTAGGCTGCTGGGGGGTTCCCATGAAGCACTGAGTGTTTCTTCTTCACTCACCTCTCTTCACTCTTTACGTGTTTATACACTACTCTGCATTTAATAATTAGTTATTAATCTCTGGCTCTCTTCCACAGTGTGTTTTTTCCCTGTCTCCCTCCACTCAACCCCAACTAGTCATGGCAGATGACTGCCCCTCCCTGAGGCTGGTTCTGCCAGAGGTTTCTTCCTGTTAAAAGGGAGTTTTTCCTTCCCACTATCGCCAAGTGCTCACGGGTTCATTTGACTGTTGGGTTTTCTCTTGTAATTATTGTACCATTTTTACCTTACAATATAAAGCATCTTGAGGAGACTGTTGTGATTTAGTGCTATAAATAAAATTGACTTGAACTGAATTGAGGCAAAAAGAAAAGGTTGAGAAAAAAAAAAAGAAAAAAATTAATGCACTTAAAAATGAATTATTAAAACAACTGGAGGTTTATGAGGAGGATGCTATTAATAAAGCATACGATAAATGTTTAAAGATATTCAAAATATTATATGACAAGAATTTTCTTAATAAGGCGATGCAGTAGTGGTCAAAAACAATCAATCAGTAGATCACTAAAGGGAGAAAAATGCCTACGCAATGCCTGTTTTCAGGCAATTTGTTAAAAAAAAAGAGAGTAAATATAAAAACTATTAAATAAACTAATATTATGAGGGTTTGTAAAAAGGAATATTATAATAAAACAGTAAAGAAAATAAAAACAATATTAAAGGTTAAACAATACTATTAGAGATTGATAAATTCATACAGCTTACCCTGAATATTTTATTAAAAATGACAGAATTATAAAAGAGATGAAAGATATAGGTTTTAATTAATTTTCTGTAAACATGGGATATTTGTCAAACATGGGTTTGACAAATATTGGGGGAAACCTAGGGGGATGAAATCCTCACTTTCTTAGAGCAGTAGAAAGAAAATAAATCATAGAAACTGTTAAAAAATGTAATAATAATAAAACAACTGACTAGAGTTATATTGATATGACAGCAGTAAAGAGCTATTGAAGAAATTTAAAAACCACTAACACACACCTGTAACTTGTGTTTTCAGACCAGTACATTTCCAAAACAAAAGATGAAGGTAGCTAAAGTAATACCTTTATATAAAATAGGGGACAGACACCAGTTTACAAATTACAGGCCTGTTTATTTGCTCTCTCCATTCTCTAAGATACTGGAAAAAAACTCTTTAGAGATTAGATGATTTAATTGAGAAACACAGCCTGATCACTGACAGCCAATAAGGGTTCAGAAAACACAGATCAACATCTTTGGCATTACTAGAATTAAAGAAATCTCAAATTCTATTGACAAAAAGGATATGCAGCAGGAATATTTATAGACAACATTATCAGAGGGGTTGGACTTAATTCTTTGAGCAGCTATTCAAGAAACAGGCAGCAGTTTTTAGAAATATGTGAATACAAATCAAACTTGATGGATATAAATTGTGGAGTTCCTCAGGGGTCAGTGCTAGGCCCAAAAATTACATAGATGACATATGTAGAGATTTAAACATACTAAAATTTGCATTATTTGGGGATGATACAATCATCTTTGTTAAGGTGTGAGTTTACAGCAGCCTTTAGACGCAATCACAACAAATATAAATACACTGAAACACTGATTTGATATTATCAAATTGTCATTACGTTTGAGGAAAACAAAGGTTATGTGGTTTGGAAAACAAAAAGTAACTAATCAAGTACAAATAATGGTAGATAATATATGTGTAGAAAGGGGTGAGTAATATGAGAATAAATTTCTGGGTGTGATGTTAGATCATAAAATTTGCTGGAAGCCTAATATTAGACACGCAAAAGCAAAAATAGCAAAGAGTGTCACTGTGTTAGGAAAAAAAAGGCACATTCTGAACCAGAAATCATTGCATATTTTATACTGTTTGATGGTTTTATCTTATTTGAATTACTGTGTGGAGATATGGGGTAACATAAAAAAGCAAGAAAGAATCTGTTACCAGAAAATATTAAAAAATGTTTGCAGACAGAGAAGGGGTTATGAGCTGTGGAAAGTCAACAATGAGGAGCATGTGCATAGTAGTCAGTGTATAAAGATAATATAAGAAGAGACTGTGAGTTAGATATGCATTTATTTATAGTATATACGTATATTTCAGATTGTATAATCAAACCAGATCTATAAGATGAGCTAGATTGGGGTAGGAATTATTACGCATTTGCTTCCTCCTACTTTGTTTTGAATGGAAAATGGTCAACATTTTTTTTTTATGTGAACATGATGGCTTTCACAGATTTCATGTTCATTTGTTTTTCTTATGTGTATTAACACTTTTTACTTATATGTTCATAAAAAGTGCAAATATGGTTTTTCCAATGATGATAATGGCTGATTTGTGTGTTTTGGTGATTGCTGATGTGTCTGTTTTCCAGAGTACTATTATGAGCCTGAGGAAAGGACAGATGAAGAGGCTGAGCCAACCTTCTCTGAAGACGAGGCTGTCAGTCAGAAAGGACTGAGGCGATCGCAGAGTGTCAAGATCTCACGATCCAGAGTTCGCAAAGATGTAAGTGTCCTGTTCCATACTTCTGTCTACAAAAATATCTCAGAAAGGGAAAATGGACATAAAAATATGAATAAAACAAGAGCACTGCTGTAGGGGAGATTGTATGTGTGTGTTGGCGGAAAATCCTTGTCTCAGAGTCAACTGCACTGAAGCGCTCGACTGTATGAGCATATTCATGAGTGTATTACTTACATTTTGTCACCAGGCTCGTTATGGATCACTGAAGCTTAAAGGCAAGAAGAGACCAGCACTGAGCTCTGTTAACTATGGAATGTGAAGAGATTACTGCTGACACATACGTATACACACAGCTGAGCCCTCTGCTGATTGGTGGATGGCACTGTCAGCTGGTTTTTCAGCTCTGACTTTTCACCCTGCTGAGCTCTTCGATGATTACCTTTCTGCTGACATATTTATTACAAGCAGTGGCTCCTAGAAAGCTTATTCTCAGCAGACTTTTATTTTTCTTTGGTCTGATGGAGTACATGATGTCTTCGGTGTGGAATGTGTGTTTTATTAGTTTTTCATTAGTATTGTAGACCTTTTCATATGTGTGTCTAGTTTAGATTTTAGATAGCTGTCTGTTTTGTGTAATATTACAGAACACATGCCACTTACTAAGGCATCCTCTGTGAGGAGTACATAACCTGTAAGTCATGCTTCACTAGAGTTTTAATCACTTCCCGTGATGTTATTCCTCACGGCATAAGAGAAAACCATCAGTAAGAGTGTGGAAAATCGCTTTGGTTCATGTTCAGCCTCCACCAGTGTGACCTTTGCTTTGTCTTTTTAGTTCAATCATTTATTTTTCTTGTGGAAAGACCAAAATATGGGGCAAACAAGTCAAAATATGACTGGGCCTCAACTATTGTGTGCTTGGCTGGAATCGCTTGACACTAAAAGCAAACATGTTCTGCATAGATGTTTACATGAAATATATTGATTTTATTGATTATATTGATTTTAAACATTATACCTTATTAATTACTTCAACCCGTGACTCTTCTTAAAGCTTTAGCCAGACATGTGTCGATGTGAGAGCAGCAGAACAAGCGCAAATATCTGATAACACATTATACAGTTTTTATTAGCAGCATTCTGGATTATGTGACTATGAGTAATATAAAAATGGACCCACCCAGTTGGATTGAGTTTATTGTGACTTTTAGCTCAAAGTGACACATCACCGTCCTCAGAGTATAATATTAAATGTTGAACTTTACTAGCTTTAATATTTGGAATGGCGAACCTCATGCATTTTAACAAATCCAAAGTCTTTATTATTGCCATATAATAGTCATCTAATTATGATTTTATGACAGCTGTTAGTTTCAGCTGCAGACTCTTTCAGCAACCTCAAATATGGCACTAGTTTTGCTTCTGCTGCCTTTTAGCCATTTCATCAGCTTGTTTCTAGTTGTGCTACTAGTTTTGGATTCTTGACTTCTGGATGCTCAGTGTACTAATGGAGACCAGTTTTAGGGATATCTTAAAAGTAACATTCCCTTTCACAACATTGACAGTTCAGACATGAACATTTGAATGTTAGGAGAGAGCAGGGTTGAAAGAATCACGTGCAGAACTGAGTCTGAAACACTTGAGTTCATTTAGAGAGCACTGTCTCTTCTGTCAGAGGGCAGGGGGTGAACACAGATAGAAAAAGTAGAAAAAACAATTGAATAAGAGAATCATTCTTTTGGGTTTCTGTGAGAGCATTTCAGCATTTACAAAGTTCTGCAGCTCCTACTCTTCTCATTTCCTGCTTTTTACTTGTGCTTTTATTTCTGTGTGTCCTGATCACACCCTTGGTTGTAAATTTCAAGCTGTTTCATAGTGGCATTGAAGATTTGCTTTCTGGATTGTGTTTTGTGTGTGATGATCAAAAGGTCTTTTATATTGCAACCACATGTTTTGCACATATACCTCCTCTTAAACCTTTTTATCATTATGCTGTTCTTGCTATATAATGTTACTTGGCTGTGGGAAGGTGCACCGCTTGGGATGGCTTAACCATTCTTGATGATAGATGCTAATACTAACAGCTCCTCATAGCATTTGAAAGTGTGGCTTGTTGTGCAGCTTGATTGGAGGCTGCAGAAGATTCCTTGTGCAGTTGCTATGTTGCGGGGAGAGAGGTTTATATTTTTATCGTTTCTCTGGCAGAAACGCTCTCCTTCCAATATGTCAGAGTGCTTCTGGTTCAGCAGGATGTCTGTCCTAAAGCAGTCATTTTCTTGTTTGTCCTTTGCTGTGATGCAACAAGCCAAACTTGTTCACATCAGTGGGTCCATTTAATGATTGTAACTGACTAATGACACCAAAGCTTTATGTACCCACACAAAGCGTGTGGCTGGGGTTGTTTCATCTGGTGTGTGAATTATTATTATTATAATTTTCAATGTAATAAAATAAAATATGCCTGATTACAGTCAGAGCAACAAATCATGTGGTCTGTCTATTATTATTATTATTATTATTATTATTATTATTGTAGTAGTAGTAGTAGTAGTAGTAGTACTGCTGCTGAGAATATACAGCACTTAATTCTAGACATGTACAATGTATACACAGATAAAGGGAACACTTTTTATGACTTGTACTTGACTTGGATGCCTTCATCTAACTAAATATTCAGTTATGTTGGAGTAGATTGTAGGGAATACAAGTACCTGAGTGTCAACATTGACAACAGACTGAACTGGAAGACCAACACAGAGGCTGACTACAAGACTAGTTTCCTTGGGACATAGAACCTTGAATGTCCCAAGGAAACTAAGAACCTTTAACATTTGCAGCAAAATGTTTCAAGCAAAGTATAGGGGAAAGCAGGGCTGGTTGGCACACTTAGCACTCTCATATTTCTCTCTCATGTGATAGTTTAAATAGTGAAACCACTGAAGGATTTAGATCTCAAAAAAAAAAAATCTGATACCATTAATGTTCACAAATGATTAATGAATACAATAATTTCAGCAAAGTCATGTTTTGTACTTGTACTTGGTTTGAATAAATAGATGTGATCGGGTCAAGAGGGCAAACATTTCAATATTAGATTTTTATGACTGCACCTTTCAGTGGCCTGGAGAATAACAGTGTGCCAGCAAACCTGTCAGTCAATCAGTCCCAGTCTCCCCTACTTTGCTGTGGTTTGCTGGGAAGCGGTACTGGAGCTGGTGGCACTAACAGACTGAATAAGCTGATCAGGAAGGCTGGATCTGTGATTGGCTGCAAACAGGACACATCTCCAGCTGTTTGGGAGAGGAGGTCACTGAAGAAACTTATTCTTCGTGGATCCTGACTGCTTAATGGACAGGCAGTAGAGCACTAATAGACTGGTTCAGCTCTGCCGCCACAAGCACAAATAAAGGAAATCTTTCATACTTTCATAAAGGATCTGCACTGAGCTGTCACAGAGTCACTTTTTTAATTAGAGCAGCCAGAATGTGTTTATTTTTAAAGTCTGATTCTCACTAAAGTTAAAAAAACAAAAAGCAGTCTTGTCATGTTTATTATTTTCCCTCTTAAACTCAAAGTCAGTATCTGCAGTAGTGAATACAGTATCATTTTTATGCACATGGACGTTTAACATTAGTAACTAAGAAAAAATAGCAATAGGCAGCTTGGTAATGAATTAATTAGTTTGGGTATTATTATTCTGTTATGGCATTTAGGTCTTCATAGAAGTGGCATTTTCTCTCCAGTTAGAGTCGGTGTGTTTGAGGCTACTAGGATTTCCTCATTTAGAGGCCCCAGTCTGTCAGTAAATGGACATAGCACCTTTACTTTAACACATTCATATAGTGACTTTATCTATACCTAAACACTTTATCTAATACTTGCACTGATGGATGCAATAGAGGCAACTCAGGGTTCAGTATCGTGCCCAGGGATACTTTGACACATGGACTGGAGGAGCCGGGGATTGATCCACTGACCTTCTGATAGATGACCCACACAACCACCTTGAGTCTCCGCTGCCCAAAAAGACAGCAATAGCCCAGGATCATCAGTGCAGGTGTCCCCCAAGGTTGGGTGCTCAGCCCACTGCTGTTCACCCTGCTGACACATGACTGTATTGCCAAGCACAGCTCAAACCACTTCATCAAGTTTGCAGAAAATACAACAGTGGTGGACTCATCAGTGACAATGATGAGTCTATTTAGAGAGAGCACGTCTAAACGTCCTGCAGAAGCTGAAAAAGACAGGCTTTCCCCCTTCCCAGTATTACTGCTTTCTACTGGGGAACAATTTAGAAAATGCCCTGCTCATAGATCACTGTCTGATATGGGAACTGCAACAAAACCAATACTGGATGCTGACAGGCTTCAGGTAGATCCCATCCACTGTGCACAGTGATTGTTTAATTGTCTAGATGTGTGTATAAGGCAGTGACAGGTGGTGACTCTAAAAAAAATTGAGGAGCACAGAAGGAAAAAGAACTCACAGCCTAATTTTTACATTACATGGCTACTTATCTCCATATTCTTATGGTTAATGTAAACTTAAGCGGTTAAACAATGGTTCACAAGATTTCTTAAAGTCTGCCTCTTCTTAACATAACAGGCACTGATGTTGTAGCAAGCTAAGGTATACAACCTCTGCATTTATCAAACGTCCATGTCTCAGGGATCAAATGCACTCATGGTGTCCTACTATAATTGTTTCAGTCAAGACCAATATAGTTAAAAGAAGAGTTATTTCTATGTGGTTTCATTTGTATTTTCTAGTATGTTTATGTTCTGGGGCCTCCCTACCCTTCTACTCATGCAGGTGTAAGGCAGGGAGACCACATTTCCCAGCCTCCAACTGCAGCAGCAAGACATGGCACAGGACCGGGAAGAAATCAGTGACAACAGATTTGCCACTGATTAAGTCAGACACAGGAGGTGGAGGTTTGCTGCAAAGCAGCTTCCAGCCACTGTGAACAAAAAGGAGCTTAAAAGAGATTTACCAGCTGGATGTGCAGAAGTGTAACAGCTGAGACATTAGCTAATTTGGGCAAGCACTGAGGTCAGCTGATCTGCTAGGATTGTGGGCTGAGGGTCCAAACTACTATACTCACTCACTATAGCAACAGTACAGAAGAAAAGTCCAATTTCAGATGTTTTCACATACAATTTTGGTGTAAACTTAAAATTTCACATCTTTAACAAGAGCTTAATGCATCATGCTTCATGACTGAGTTCCAGCTGTGGATCAGAAGTTTGTGTTGTCCACTAATTGGCAAAGACACTGAACCCCCAAATACCACTGGTGTAACAGCAAGCTGGGTTCACATTACGAGGTCTGACACAACAGAACTTATTACACCAGCCGACACAATTGTTGATTTTTCAAGAAAGTGCACAGTGGATGTCACCCAATGCTGCATTTTGGATACACTATCTGCGTCCCAACAAATAACTCTAGCTGTATAATGGATCCCTGAGTAAACCAATAAAGGCAGAGAGGACTCTTCTGCACACAGTATGGTGAAGTGAAAACACTCTACTGTCCTCCTCTGAAGGGTACTACGAAGCAAGAGTAATGCTTGCTAACCTTAACGTCAGTTTTCATTGTCACAAATCTTTTTGCTTCAACTCAATTCAAGTTTATTTATATAGCACATTTAATACAACAGTTGTACTTGGCTGGATCACTGTGGTATTCAACATAGTCTGGAGCAGGTTATGTTCAAATTGGGTGTAAGCACCACATTTTCACAATTTTTTTATTTAAGTATCCTGTAAGTGCAATACAGAAGGAATGCCTTTGATATATATAAACCATAGAGTCTAAAACACCTGAATGAAGCCCAGCTGTAAAGTTAAAGCAGCGCAAACTAGGCATCATATTCTCGCTGGAATTTGCATGAAAGTGTAAAAATAGACATTTGTTGACAAGTCATTATTGAATGCATTTGCCTTTTACACTTCAATAAATATCTCCTACCAAACACCTCCCCTAAGGGGAGTGGCCCCCTCCATGTGATGAGATAAATGCAGAGACTGAGTTTCACTACATGCACGTATTTGTGCATCTAATTGTTTTGTTACCACATCTTGTATGTTTTAAGCTGCAGGATGTAAAGGGGAAAAAAATGAACACTGGTTCAGAATCAGATCCTGTCAAAATACCAACATGAAATCTTGCTTCCTTCACAGGCTGATGGGAAGCAAGATAGTTCTGAAAGTTTCAGCATCTACCTCCAGCAGGGAAACAGAAATGAGGGGAACATCCTGATGTGATCAGGTATCTAGTATCCATGTGGAAAGGAGGCTGCGGGCCTTCGAGAAAACTTACAGAATGGATTTCAACAGAAATTTGGATCTGATGTCTGCAGTTTTATTTTAATGCTTCAAAAAGCCTTAGCCTTTAAATCTCTGACAAGCAGTGTTAGCAATTCTATACCACAACCATGGCACTTAGGATAAATTAAAATTTGGCTTCTTTCAGAACTTTTTTAAGTGGGACATTTGTGAACCTGTTTGTCTTTAGATAATATTTAACATACAGATGAAAGAGGTACACTGAGTAGTTTTTCAGTGCCATTATTGGCAAAAATGTCTGACCTCACAAAGCCCTGCTTTAATGTTGTTTTTTTTTAGGGAAACACTGGACGCTTTTCATTATTAGACCATCAAATATTTTATTATTTTTTATGTACCAGTAAATGGCAGCATAACATATGAAGCTCAAACATACAACATGTAAATGTTGGTTACAGTTAGTGAAGGTACCTGAAATGGCCTTTAAACCTCACGTTGGTGAAACCCTTGACAGCTCTCACTCATTCATTGTACATCCTGTATAATGACAATAAAGGCATTCTATTCTATTCAACACAAATGTTCAGTAAAACACAGAGCAGAGTGAAGTCTTCTGCCTTCCAAAGTACAGAAAAGCTATGTGCCCCCTTTCTTTCTTTTGTTTATTTGTCATGTCTCAGATCATCCATCCATCCATTTTCTCCTGCTTATCCAGGGCTGGGCAGCAGCCTAAAGAGAGAAGCCCAGAGCTCTCGCTCTCTCTCCAGCCACCTCCTCCAGCTCATCCGGGAAAAACCGAGGCGTTCCCAAACCAGCCAAGAGATATAATCTCTCCAACACCCACAGGAAACAAGTCCAAGTTATGGCCAGCAATGCGGACCAAGCTCTCGTTGTAGTTGCGCAGGGACCATCAATTTAAATTTTTTTCAGCTCATCAAACAATTTTTGATATCTGACAAAAATTTCAGATTTATGTTTCCACCTAAGTAAAGCAGTTTCAATCCTCTGTATATCCTGGGCATATGTGATGATGACTTTAAAGAGACTGTTGTTTTTAAATGATAACTGGGAGAATGATGGGGGGGGGGCACCTAAACTTAATAACTGTTGCCTTGACAGCATGAGCTGCATCAGTCATGAGTGTTCATTGACAGTGAGTCTTTCACATTACTGCGGCCCACTTTTCTTAATTTCAATTCAGAGACATTGGAGGGTTTTTGAGCATGAGCAGCCTGTTTAAGGTCATGCCAAAACATTTAAATTGGATTTAAGTCTGGACTTTGACTAAGCCACTGAAGCCTTGATACAGCTTTTTTGACTTTCAGATCATTGTCCTGCTGGATAATCTAAGGGAGCTCGAGCTTCAGGGTATGAACTGATGGCTGGACTCTACTCCAGGATTTTCTGGTCGATAACAGAATTCACGGTTCCATCAATTACTGCAAGATTTCCTGAAGCAGCAAAGTAGCTCCAGACCATCATACTACCACCACGTTTGACTATTGGTATGATGTTCTTTTATGAAATGTTCTGTTAGTTTTATGCCAGGTGTTTTGGGGTTTTTTGGCAAATGTGAGAGAAGCTTATGTGTTCCTTGTGGTCAGCAGTGATTTCTGCCTTGAGACTCTCCCATGGATGCCCCGTCCTTTCTTTATTATTGAATCATGAACACTGACCTTACCTGAGACAAGTGAGGCCTGCATTTCTTTAGATAATGTTCTGCGTTCTTTTGTGACCTCCTGGATGAGTCGATGTGCTATGATGGCCATTCCTGGGAAGGTTCACCACTGTTCCAAGTTTTCTCCATTTGTAGCTAATGGCTCTCACTGTGGTTTGCTGGAGTCCCAAAGCCTTAGGGCTGATTTAGACTTCTGTGCTGAATCTTAGGATGTAACCTATGCAAGTGGCTGACATCATTGTCGACATTTATGCTTATGCGAGGTACATGTGTTCATTAACTTACAATTGTGTCCTGTTTTTGCCAGCCAATAGAAACAAATGAAATCCTGGGACTTTGTTCTCTCCTGAGTCCTCGCTCTTGGTTGTGGTCAGTTTTTTCAGGGACAAACATATTTGTCTCTCTAGTTTGTCCACTTCTTTGTTCATTCCCTCACGTCCATTCTGATGGTTTCAGCATCTATTTACTGACATTTGTGAGTCCTTATATTGATATTATTAATTATTTTTTCTTATACTGAGACCATGATTATTACTCTCTCGCTGATAAATTCATAGGACTTTGGACAGCTTTTCTCCTCTTAAATATTGAAATGATCATTTAAAAAATGGATTTTGTCTAATATTAAAATTTGTTTGATGATCTGAAACATGTAAATGTGACAAATATGCAAAGAATAAAAAATAAGAAATCTGAAAGGGGGCAAATAATTTTTTCACAGCACTGGACATCAGTCTTCCAAATGGTTACTTTCAAATCACAAATCATAAAAAAAACACATTTCATTTAAGTTATCAATCAGTTCTATTTCTGAAAAGAGATCATCTGAACTCAGAGCAAAATCCACACCAGAATTAGCTCCACTTGGTGATCAGTTTAATAAACAAGCTCTGATGTTCACTTGGCAGTGAATGGAAAATAATTACAATTTTGTATTGTTAATTTTCCTGAATTTTGTTAAAAATTTGTATTAAACTTAGATGGGACACCATCAACTGTGGTACTACTCTGCAATATTTACAAATGACCCATAGAGGAAATAGAACTGATATATTCTCCATCGTTTTCAAACTGGCCAGAAATCGATGTGAAGGATCATCACTGTTGATGAGAGCTGGGGTTCCAGTCCACCATTTTCAGGTCTGAAGGCTGAGCATGAAGTGGGACGTTAGACTACGAGAGTGCTTGTCATTTTTGGGGGCATTCATTGCATTGTGCACCATGAATTTGCTGCCCAGGTTGACACTGTCCTACTGTAATGTTCTGTGATGTCTGATGAAGAAAGAGTGAATGCACAACTGCCTCTTTATGACTTTGTCCACCTCCTAAACTGAAGGATTGCCATTTTGACATACTGAAGGAGATCCAGCATCCATTAGAGGCACAGCTGCAATGGAACCAAATGAGATCTATATAGTGTGAGCTAAAAAATAGCAGATATGCTGAAAATGGTCTGGATGTGCAAAGAGATGATCTTGAAAAGGAGATCAGCCAGTTTTAAATCCAGTAAGATTTTTCATTTTTAGACCTTTACTAACAGAGAATGACATTCAGTGAACGGCCCAGGGTGGACTTGAACCCAGGCCTCTGTGGTGTCCATGTAGCATGCGGGTCACCTGCTCCACTAGGGGCCTTATAGGCCCATGCTCAGAACTTTTGGATTACACATCATGTGCATGTGACATCCTGGCCCACTACTTACTGAGCAACTTCTCAACTGCTACTTGACATTTCCCTGTAGTTGCTTCAAGATAAACAGCTCTAGATGGTTTGCAAGTGGAGTGCTTTTAAAGTAAAGCATCAGCAGTAGGCATATCTTCAGCAACATCTTAACAAAGCTCTGATGCAACAGCAGCAAGTGGAAAGCTAGCAGACAGATTTCGGGGCTTTTCTTTTAAGAGCCTGGGTGGAACAGCAGCTGGAAGAGCTGAGATCTCTTTTCTTAGAACTGTTGCTTTTAGTCACTGAGTGTTCACCTATCTGGTGGACAGTGTCATTTTAGACACAAATCAAAAGACAACTGCTTCGGTCTATCTGAAGATCCAGCGGTATAACTGCCACCACAGTGCATAAAAGTTGTCCAAAGCACCGGTTTGGTTTGCTGGCAAGGCAACAGAAGGCTGCCGAAGCTGTTTTGGCCACTGTGATTTCTGATAGCCGGCAGTTTGAGCTTTTATCATGAACTCTGCCCATGAGTTACAAGTGAGAATCAATTATCAATAGACAGCTAGGCCAAACAATGAGTATGTGGCTTGCTTAGTGAATGAGTTTGCATAGGTTGTGAATACAGCAAAATGCCCTGTGTAGCCAGTTCTTCATATCATTATAGTTCCAGTAAGGAAATGTACTCTTTAAGTTTGAATACATGAGTTTGTACAAATGTTCATCAAAGTGTGTGATAGTGTGCGTGCACATGCCACATGCACTCAGACTCAGTTGTTTTTGTTCCTTGTTATCAGCCAATCACTTGTCTTACTCAAGTAGATGCTCTAACCTAAATGCTTGCTTAGCTCAGTCAAAGCTGTTAACACAGTGTGAAGGCTCAGACTTGAAGGGAGAAACAACCACTAGTTTTTTTTTTTTTTTTTCCTGGAGTTGGTAGAAACCAAAAACAGATAAAAGCGACTGGACTTGAATGAGTCATCAATAGTCCTTTCTAATCATTGCATATACAATTCCTCTGGTTGAGGCCTCACCTTAGCTAATTTGATTTATTTGAACTGGAGCGCTCCACTGCAAATGCTTAAGACTACAAATATTTATTAATTAAATTACTTTGCTTGAAAATAGGAAATAAATTGCAGATCACAGTTTGTTAAATGTTTGAACAAGACTGCAAAAACACACAATTATCTACTTCAGAATCATGCCACTCTTTAAAGAACATTATCAAAGTAAACATGTGAACATCCAACTTCTGTTGCAAACCTCGATGTCTGTCAGCTTTATAGAATATACCAACCCATCAACCTAGTGGCTGGGAGTGTCACTGTGGCTGGATCTGGCTCTATCACACTGTGTGTGCTTCAGCCTTTATTCCCACTGATTACAACTATAAAAGCATTATTACTAAGTTTCAGAACACCAAAATGATGCTGCACAAGTTGTTCAGTTATTAAATTGGTAATTCAAAACATCAGCTGTGAGCTGGAGGGTTGCACCTTATCCGAAATTCCAGCAGCTGGAGAGCTCGTTCAAGTAACACTATCCTGAGCTCACAGAGGATACACAGCAGAACAAAAACTACAAGTCCTAGATGTTGGAGTTCATCCGCAGGATTAGTTTTATTTGAGAGCAGCTGAGTTATGTGTCACAAAGTACACAGGAGAGGAGAACATATAAACAGAATTATATAATTATTTTAGGAAAGCTATTGCGGGTGCCTACTTTCATAATGCACACACTTGCACATACACCCCCCCCCCCCCCCCCCCCCAACACCACAAATAAAGTCTAAATCTGTGGGAACCATTATAATCTGCTCTTTTGTTATTGTTGAGAGAACAAAGCTGTCATCAAATGCTCTATATGGGATTTGGGTAATGTGACAATACTGTAAAAGACTAAGACAAACCTGAAAGCTTTGGAAAAACCTGCTCAGTGGACCTTAAAGTAAGAACATATTCCTGTCAACGTCTGTTTTTTTCCTCCCCCTTCCCTAAACAAAGCTCACTGTAAGCCATGGTGACATACAAACTCACTGACGTTCTCTTGGGCATTATTTGTGAGTGAACGGTTCCTTTATCTGCCTTGTATTAATGGGAGTAGTGTTATCACTTACTCTCCCTTGTCAGATGTTTTTGTTGGTTGCACCTGTTCTGTAAGGACTGTCTGGTGTTCTGACTCTTAGTAGTGCAGAGAATCTGCCCACCTTCAACATGACCAGAGGTCTCATGTGTCTGAGCTCGTAGCTTTCAGTGTGTAGTATTTTGGCATCTTAAATCAAAACCCATATTGGTTGAACCACATGTATGTGAGAGATCTGTCTTATCACAGTTTATCCCTGTCTAGCAGTTCCTGCAGTTCACGGATATCCTCTGGCAGCTCCAGTGGAGGCAGGTCATCCAGACACAGATCTTCCTGAGCTGGCATTTCCAGTGGTGGCAGTTGAGGGATTGCAATCTCCTTTCCTTTCCGTGTGCTCCCTCCCGCTTGTCCAACTCCAGTTCCCACAGGACCACCTGCTTGTGGGAGTACCCAGAGCTCAGAGCGCTCCACAAAGTCAGCTGCCTCCGAGTGCAGCCGCATATTTTCCAATTGTAGCCGTTTGTTCTCGGCTCTCAGCCGCTGGTTTTCGTTTGTCAGGTCATCAACCAGGAGCCGCAAGTTTTCGATGGTTGTCTGTTGTTCTTCCAGTCGTGTTTTGTCATCTTTAGTGGTTTTAGAGCCAGAACACATTGGAGTCAACATCTGGCTTCCTCCAGTCTGTCGAGTCTGAAGCTGGTAGAGTAAGGTGTCGTACTCTCTCTCGCCAATTCCTGCCATCTCTGCAGCTAAGAGACCTGGAGAGACGAAGGGCTGGGTCTTGCCTGTGGATGAAGTTTTGGCAATGAGCCCTGGCCCGGGAAGCGCTAGGCCAAGTCGTGTCTTAGTTGCCTCCCGCCGAGCTTCTCTCTTCCAGCGTTCTTGGATCAGTCGCTGCTGTTTAATGTGACTGTCCCTCTGCAGCTCCATGGACAAGCGAGCCTACAGATAGAGAGCGTCAGCACCAGCCATGGCACTCACACAACTACTTAAGATACAAGAGATAAACAACTAAAAAGCCTTGGTAAACAGGCAGGGTTAATGAATGAGTTCTGAATTTTCTGAAGATTTGTGTGTTTTTTGTTTTAAAAGATTAATACTTAATGCGTGGAGTGAGGATATCACAGCACAAAACAGGCAGCATGAAGGGTGGCAGTGCTGATAAAAATTCTCATCATATCCATCTCTATGAACAGAAATAGGTTCCTATACTTGCGCAAAGAGGGCCATGAAGACTATATGTTAATGTAGTTTTTATTTACAGCTGCTTGTTTTTTTCGGCTGGTCCCTTTAGGGACCACCACAGCTGATCATCTGCCTCCATCTCACCCTATTCCTAACATCCTTGTCTGTCACACAGACCTGCTGGAGGTCCTCTCTCACTGCATCCATGAATCTTCTCTGTGTTTTTTTTCCCCCTGCATCTTCACTTTTACACCTGCCACCCTCTCATTCACACACATGTATTCTGTCTTGATTAACTCTAGCTACAACCCTGAGAGTCCATATTCACAGAACCATCGTACCTGATATCTACCTTAAAGAAAAAAAATGAAGGAACTACCTGAAGACCTTTTCGACCATTTTAACTCATTTAAAAATGGCCCCTTAATAAATATGTCTAGAAAAACCTCTAAAAACACTTCTTTCATCTACTGAAATATTGTTTTTTGAAAAAACAACTCTCTCAAGGTCTCATGGTTTCAATTCTGCTTTGGGGTCTAGATCAGTGGTCCCCAACCTTTTTTGAGCCACAAACCAGTTTAGTGTTAGACAATATTTCCACGGACCGGTCTTTAAGGTGTGGCAGATAAATACGCCACAACGCTCTCTGGTCACCATGGTGACGTTTAAACATGCCTTCAGAATAAGATACACTGCAAATACAAATACAATACGAACAAACCGATACATGGAAATGGGCAGATGGGAGCTGAGGAGGGCTTTAGCAATAAACTCTTAGCTAAACTCTTAAAGACTTATGCAATCACATTTAATTGGAAATATATTACAATGGGACCAGATATTTCATTAGGACCTACAGAAACCTTCCGACTAGAGCTAAAATCCGATTTGTGCGACTTCGACTTAGGTGATTTTTACTGTATAAAGCACATGAAAAATACAACTCACCTTAACGCTGAATCAGTGTGAGCCCTGAGCTTGTTTCTCTGCAACTCATTTTTGCTAGCTTGTGGGTTGGCTGGGTTTGGCCTCACGTATCCCGGAACACACCAATACACTGTCAGAATCCTTACAGTAAACAGGAAGCTTTGATTTCACATGGAGAGTGACTGCAGAGCCGCGGTGTCCAGCGCCGGTGAGTGTCAGCTTAAGCTTGGCTGTGTCTGCCTCACTGCTATCCCCGGTGTTGCTAAATATAAATGGCAAATGGACTAGCTCTTATATAGTGCTTTTCTACTCTTGTTGAGCACTCAAATATTTATACGAGCGTTATGTAGGTCAACCAACCTATTTTGTTAGACAGGCGCGGGAACCAGCGAAGCTTGTGGGTTTAATTTTAGTGGTGACGTATCACGTGACCAAGACAAGCATCTTGACACGTCAGGAGGGAGTCATAGACGGAAGTAACGGAGAAAACCCGGCCATTTTTCAAAATAAAACATCATTCAGACTTAGATAATAAGCAAAATGGAAATAATGCAAATTATTTAGTCTTTAAGTGAGGCCCGGTACCAAATGACCCACGGACCGGTACTGATCCGTGGCCCAGGGGTTGGGGACCTCTGATCTAGATCACCTACAATATACTAGAGGTGGTGTTAAAGATGTTTTCTAATCTCAGGCAGTATGACTGCATGATGGAGAAAAGAGGTTTCACTACCATTCTTCCACTGATCACACATGCACAGGAAACTGTGTGTCTTACCTGCTCACACTCGGTTGTCTTCATTGCCTCAGTCAGAAAATCTGGGAGCGACAGTGATAGAGAGAGATGAGCAACAAGGGAGTCGATAGCAGTGCTAGAATACACACTTTCTAACACACAGTACACTGCATGTAACGTGCAGCTTAATATACAGTCATCATAACAGGACAGGCCAGGGACACAGTATTTATTGTGTTGGTTTTCTATTCCATTCTATTCCATATTCCATCACTGGACTGGAAATTCAACAATGAGTGTCGGGTGAAGATATAAAAACAAACAAAAAAAAACCCCAATAGGACTGCAGATATTGATTAGTTTAGTAATCGAGCATTCTATCGATTATTGCAGTGATTAATCGAGTAAGCGGATAACATACACTTTTGTCTTATTAATGACCAATAATAAATTTACAAAGGAGAAAAAACACAGGTCTTTAAAATGAAATGCTCACTGGTGTTCATTTTAGAAACTGCAGTGTTTTAATAGTAAAAAAAACTAAACCCTTTCAGTGCATTTATGTGCCATACTAAAATAATTTTTTTAAGAAAACAGTCACAAGTAATAAATACAATAAGCTGTACTCAACCTAAACTAAGGCATAAAATAAAAGATTATTCCATGTACTCAAACACAATCTTCTTTATCCTTTATTAAAAAGCTGTTAAATCACTGACATTGTGGTGGCAGACCAGTCTTTTTTTTTATATTAATATTGTACTTTGTTGACAGGACAACGGGACAGATTGAAATGTTAGGGTGCTGTTAGTTAAATTATGATAGCTTAGGGATTTATATGACATTAGCCGCTGGAACCATTTAGGCCAGGGATCCTCAAATCCAGGACTCGAGGGCAGCTCTTAGATGTGTCCCTGATCCAACACACTTTAATCAAATGGCTGAATTACCTCCTCAGTATGCAGTCAAGTTCTCCAGAGTCCTGCTCATGACTTCTATATTTGACTCAGGTGTGTTGAAGCAGAGACATATCTAAAAGTTGCAGGACACCGGCCCTCAGGGCCTAGATTTGAAGATCCTTGATTTAGGCTATGGAACATAGTTGATTTTACTTGCCAGCAATGCCAGCTGTCTCAACAAAATGGTAACATTCAGTATAACATAAGAAGGATAATGACTGGGATGTTGAACTGAAACTCATTCACCTTGAATTCTTTAAACAGATCTGGATGTCGGTCTTTTAGGTGCTTCACTAAATTGTAAGTGTTTCCTCCCTTGGGAGGAAAAAATCTAAGATCAAAAAAGCATGCTGCAGAAGCACAGAGGATGGCTGTAGTGGGCAGTATTTATTGTTTTTAACACTTGGGTTCATTTTACTACAAAGAATTTCTTTGTAGAGTATGAGTTTTGTTTTTCCCCGGGCAGGGTTTAGGCTAAATGACTAACAGCACCTACAGATTAGCAATGTACAACATGGCCGGGAACATATTAAAGGCCAAATTCGGACAATGGTCAAAGACATTTGACACTGTTAGGAGTTTGTGTGTGAAAATGGTTGTAGTGTCAAAGAAACAAACTACCTGCTGCTTTTCCATGGCAGGAGATGGCCTCTTCATACTTTCCAACAGCTACCAAACGGTCAGCATTTCTGCACTGCTGGTGAGCCTGAAGAGCGTAAATGTGCACAGAAATTGTGTCAGAAACAAGAAGACAATGTTACAATAATACAAAGAGGTGCTGGAATAAAACCATGGATAATAGATGATGCAAAAATACCAAATCTACTGTATATACTGGCTTTTCTGTTTTTAATGTAAAAACCTTTTTGCCATATGTGACAATAAACATCTATGGAATGAAAATAAACTCGGATGGTTTGAGAGTGACGATCAGATGATGTATTTGTTTGTAGAATTCACTTTAAGCACTACAACATGGATATTTTTATGATTTATTGGCTGTTTTTTCTTGTTAACAGAGAATCTTCACCATCTGATTGCCCTAGTAGTTATATTGTAATCCTGGACAACCCACTGAGGTGATGGAGTTTCAGATCTGGAGCTAAGTGAAGCCCCAGGAGGAGGAAATATAAACTGTGTGTTTCTGTGATCATTACTGGGAAAACGAGGTCCTTGGACAATAAGGCAGAAAATCTTGGTGAGATGATTGCGACCAATGGGAAACCTCAAAAACTTTAAAATGAAGCCAACATTTAAGTGCCAAAAAATTGCAGTTTGCCCAGGGTCCACTTGAGACTGGCTGTAAAAGGGAGTGAATCTCCATATAAAGCATATATAGCCTGGTTCAAAAACTGTTGTGGACTCTGGATAGTTTCCCTTCGCATACTAAATCTGAGTGGGGTGAATTTTTTTTTATAATTGATAACTGAGTTAGGGGTGTGACCGTTATAATTAACAGATGTTCCGACACAGGCAGCTGAATTTGCTTGGCTGAATATACTACTACTAGATTTCATCACGCTGCCTTTGGGAGCATTATTAATGGCTTATCTCACTATTATTATGATTTGCTCTGCCAACCATTCCAGAAGGTTGTGCATCAGTTTTGGTGAGTGAAATAGTAATATTTCATTAGCGTGTTACGTAGTGCTAATTAGCAGATGTGTTTGTTCATTGCATGTGTATAGTTTGTGAATGCAGCTTGCTAATAAAGCTAGCATTACCTGATAAATTAGCACTTTCATCCATATAAGGTAACTTGTGGCTCTTAAAAAAAAAAAAAACACAAAAACAAAAAAAAACTAAACAACAACAAGTGGTGGCAGGCACAAAAACCCAGCGATAACACATAGGTCCTATTTAAAAAGTTAAACTAAAAAAAGCTTTCATTTTATGGTCATTTTAATTTTTTTGTAAAAACTTCATCTCTTATGAGAAACACATGACTTTCTCATTAAAAGAAAAAAGATAATGGGGGATTGAGTGATCGGCTTGATAGAGAATCAAACGTCATATTTGCATATCTGCATCATATCCCGATCAAATGCTACATGTCCATTATAACAACAGTGACATGCTTCTTACTGCAACAAATGAGGATATATCTTTTTTTTCAGCTGAGATATGGCCAAAAATATCTGTTAAATGGAGTTTCCCAATGTTAAATTCAAGTAACTGGCAAATCCATGTTTCTGTGACACAAAATAAACCTTTAAGATGTTTTCAGGTGAGAATGTAAATGTGCAAACCTTAAATATCTGCTCGATTTATTAAGATATTGCTTAATTGCAAAAGTGCTCTCTAGTGTTTTTGGAGATGTCTCCATTGATCCAACAGCCATCTAGGCTCTCTATACCTGGAAAAACACCTGACTCCCAGTACATCATTTTGCCACTGAGTGGAAGTTAAATAGATATTTCACTTCACTTAATGATATGTAAGGGTTGATGTTTGGTTTATTTCAGTGTTTCATTTGTTTCTGAGGAAATCAGTTTGGCTGAGATTAAAGTTAAGCTTCATAACTGGGTAGTTTTACTTAACTTTAATGTCAAAGACAAAGAAACCATTCTCAATCCCTTTCATAGCATTTTATGAAGATCTATTGTTCTAGAGCACAGGAAACAATAAAATGTTACATGAGAGCACAATCTACTTTTCAGGAGGCGTTTTTGTTGTAGATTTTCTTTTAATGAATATAGGAACATATGAAGAGTTCAGATGCAAAACCTTCTAAATCTGCCTGGACACTTCTTTTAAAAGAGCTTTTTTTTCTGGATCCAATGGTAAGTTTTAGCAATTTCATTTTACAGGCAATGATAAGCTGCCTTTTTTTCAAAAATGTAGTAATATAAAAATGTGTAATATAGTAATTTACCTACTTTTTTTTTAACAAATAATAATATTTTGTTTTGAGACAAAAGCAGCAAAATCTTCAGTCCGTCCACTGTCCAGTGTGAATGAAGGCAAAAGGCAAATATCAGACTATAATAAAAACATTTCCACATAGATTCACACAGTACAACCACAATGGCACAAAATGGCAGCACATTTATTTTAACAATAACAGAATAGTAGATACTAGGCTGCCAAGCCACCTACCCGTCTGGTCCCCTACGAGCAGACCGTATGAAAGACCCTAACAGGAAAGTAGACAGGAGCCCTGCGTAGGCCTGGGAGTACGCTCGGCAGCCAATAACGATCCTTCCGCTGGTTCACGACAGAAATCTCGTTACGACTTTTACTTCCTTTAGTTAGACAAGTTTGATCACCGAACATGTTTTCTACACAAAACAAGGCTAGACTCACCTTCAGCTGTGTTTACAATCAGATCACCACCAACAAAAGCCAGCTCCTCGGTGCAGCCAGAAAAATGCTTAAAGTCATATGGTCCGATCTTGAATTCTGATTGGTTCTAGGGACATGGAGGCATATAGGGCAATGGGAAGTGGCGTTTGGAGGCTTTTGATAATTCAGACTAGTCAGAGACTATTTAACAGGTTGTGACATTACATGATTGATTGGCGTACAGTACCTGTGGCATTACTATTCGGGGGGGCTGGATGGAAAGCTCTGGCGGGCCTTATGTGGCCCGCGGGCCCCCAATTGACGTTCCCTGTTCTAGAGAATGATGAACTAGTATCTCATTGGTGTTACTTTTCATCTGTATAAAGTTGATATTGGAAAAAAACTGGGCTGAATTTATATTACTGGATACAAAAAAATAAGTCGTCTTTAAGTGAATGTCACTGGGAACGACACATTGAGATGAAATAGTGGTATCTTTAGACAACCTGCTAAGTGGTTATTGATGTGTTCCATTTATTACTAATGTTTACGGGCATTGTAGGTGAGGCTCCTCCACCTTTCCGGGTTTGAAGTCCGGCGTTCCGACTGAAAATTCTGACTGGAAACTCAAAAATTCCCACTAAAAATGGAACGCACCATAACACCAACAGGCCGTCCACACATGTTAACAAGTAACGTTAACGTATCGTTGGTTATTTTAACTCAGCAATGGTTTAAAAAAAATCTTACAGTATTGCTTTCCAAAGCCAAACCGGTTTGTGCTTATCTTCTCAAGGGACGCAACCGGAATGTTCCAATTTAAGTCAGAAGTCGAATTTTCTACTGGAACGCCCACTTATGTTGGATTTCAAACTCAAAGTCAGAGGAACCCCATCAACCCTAAGTTAACAATTCAAGATGGCGGTAGTGAACGTAAACAGTAGTAAAACTTTTAATCTATACAGTCACTGCTGTGTATTTTTCACTGGATGGAAAAGGCCATACGCAGAGCACTGACCAGGCTCTGTCTATGAAATGAACGTGCTGCAGCCCCCCAACCAAACCAAACAAACAACAACATTGCGCTGTATATTGCTAGTGATGTATGAATGACTATCCTGCTAAGGACCAAAACAAATCCTGTTTTTCCTTGCTTTTTCGACTCTACTACTGGAACGCGTTCAACTCATGAGTAACGTCAGTCACAGCTCCAACATCCGACTTCCGAGACAAAGCTAACAACAAAGCTAGCCGCTAACTCTATGGTAGCTCCTAGAGACTGTAAGGATAGCCTTTTATTGCAACATCAAACTTACAAGGTTGAGCGGGCTGTCCACGACCTCCATGGAGATGATTCTTCGACGGTTTACACTACATGAAACGTGCCTCTGTCCTTCACAGACTGTCATTCGCACTAGGATTAAAAATCTTCAAAATAATAATGACAAGAAAATTACTGAAGGAAACACAACAATCTCCTCCACTGCACAGCCAAAGCAGCGTCGTGACGTCACAGCTGACTTACGCTAGCTCCGTTTTGGTTGGTCAGTTGTTCTTCTTCTTTATGGATTTTAATGGCTGTTGGCAAACCAACTTAAAGGTGCATTACCGCCACCTACTGCAGAGCAGTGTGCGCAAGCGATTAGTAGGGAAAACAACAAGACCCCCTCAAAACAAACAAACAAAAAAACAATATTCTCTCCATCAGTTCTGTAATTCTGAGATGTTGAAATAAAGGACTGCATACATTCTGTGGTACAGTCCCTACAAGATTCCCCAGTGTAAATTTCTGATTGTTTTCCTTTAAACAAAGCCACTAAATCTAAAGCAACAGGATGACGACCTGTACAGGGTGTACTCTGCTTCTTGCCCTATGTCTCCTGGGACAGGCTCTAGCTCCCCCGTGACCCTGAACATGATAAGCAGAAGAGAATGGCTGGATGGATGGATGGATGGATGATTCTTAATGATATTTTTAACCACGTCTTTGTGTAACAGTACTTCTGTTTTAATTTGCTGTAATTTTTGCCAACAGGTCCACCTTCACCCCCTACATGTGCAGAAACACAAAGGAATGACATCTCTAACCCATTCCTGTAAAATACTCTATAGCCCTACTATGACCTTTTATGTTCACCCAGTATGTCACTTTAATTCTTAATTCGCAGGGGCATTTCTCCCATTTCCACTTGCATTGCAGACACTGGTAGTGTTCTGAATGTTCTGCTGCAGATTCATAGGGGCTGTGCCTGTTCAACATCAAGATTCTTGAGGTCAGTTTCTGCTGTAGGCATATAAGCAATACATAATCTAGTATTGCTCTTATAAGAGCCCATTAAGTGTTTAGTAGAGCTGTCCTGCTTGCTCCCGATTCTTTTCCTGACAGGCATTGCAATACATTATTAATCTTTTTATACTCATCTCTAACTTTGTTAATATGTTAACATCAAGTTAGCTTCTTATCATTCTCAACATTCCTAGAAACCTCACCACAGGCCACTGTTCAAATGTCTGTCCATATAAATTCATGGGTTGCTGATTTATGGAATTTTGAAAAAGAGATGATTTGTGATTTTTCAATTTTCAGTTTAAATGTCCAATTATTTGCCCATTCTTCCACTTTTGATACTGCAGTTTGCATTTTATTTATGGGGTATTCTTGATTTTGACCCCTTATGCAGAGTGCCCCGTCATCAGCATAAAGTGATTTTCCTATGTCTTGCTCAGTCTGTTCAAAAATTAATTGTTAATTATGTTAAATAATAAAGGACCGCACTAGAGATGGGAATCACCCGAAACCCCACGATATGGTACTATCACAATATTTCACTCACGATAATGCAGTTTTTAACATTTTGCAATATGCTGAATATAGCAATATTGTGATTTATCACTTTTTTTTCAACTGCAGTATTATGTCTTCAAACTTAAACTTTGTCAGCATCTGTTTTATCTAGTAAGATTCAGTTATCTCACTTCAGTTATTTTTTGCTGCAAAATTAGATTGTAAAACATAACAACACTGTCACTTAAACATGGCATAAATGTTGCCGTAAGCTAGAGTCAGTCTGATATCAGTCTGCGATTGAATAGCATCAAGTTGGCAATTACATGCAATCTGTTTCTGATAATATAGCAATTAGCTGTGATAAGTTGTCAAAAATCATATATCTGTTGCTGTCTACATAGATAGACATTCACACTTAACAGAAATTCACATTTAACTCTTACATTTGTGCTCAGCGACCTTCTTGTTCCATAGGAATCTAACCAGAACACAAACAGCTGGCAGACAGTTGAGTTGAGTCCCCTTGAGTTATGCTCATTGACAAAGACTCATTCAGACTGATGTTAGCAGTCTGTCTGCATTTATAAATAGCAATTATTTGCAAACCTGGTATTATACCTGCTTGCTTCCAGATTGATGGGATTGTACCTTTATCCTATATATTATTAAACAATTTTAGTATCACTTCAAGCATACTGTTTTCCCCTCACTTCCCTCCTGCCCATTCACAGCCCAACTGGTCATGCCAAATTGTTCTAAATGACCCAATCTTTCAAACATATCTCTCACAAATGATATAAAGTTATTTTGAGCCATTCCATTCACAAGGTAAAAGCTGCAATCACTTTGTGGCAATATGAATTGTATATTCTTTATTTATTGAGTTAAAAATTTTCATAGACATTAAAAATCTCTCTTTTTTTTTAAAGAGAGATCTGGGGAAAAGGGCAGCAAAAAATTGCAACAAAAAGGATTTGATTGATTATAATGTAGAACACTGTATAATGCAGCCATAAAGCTACCTGAAAAACAGGTAATTTCTTTATTTTATATGAAACCACTTTGTAAATACTGTTGACTACAATCTATTTACCAATATGAGCAAAGAATATCACACATAAAAAACACATAGAAACATCCTCGTCATCCTCCTTCTGCTGTCAAGCGACCAGAAATAGAAGGAGCTTCCTCTAAAAATAAAACCTTAGCAATAGCAATATATATATGTTATATCTTATAAGTATACTTTTTAAATATTTGAACTTTATCAGTGCGTTATGTCTGATCTCGGATATGTCTATTCTTTTGTTGCTTTTTTGATAACATGGTTTTATTGTGATATAATAAACAGAAATGCTTTGCGTTGTTCTTTCTCACTTGCCACCCTGTTTTGTTTTCATTTAGGGCGGAAGAGGAAGTGGCGTTCTGCATCGTATTTGTTAAGTGGGATTCAAACATATAAAATAATCAAGAGGTTTTAACGGTGTAGTATACCAAAAGATATCGGGTTTTGCTTGTTCGTAGCAGGCTGCGTAGCTAACGTTAGATGACTTCCGTCAGTGTGTCCTGTATAGACGCGTACGCAACATATTGGCAGATTTAGAACCAGACTATTAAATGAAGTATACGCCAGCAGCTAAACCACCGATGCTGATGAAAAAGAGAAGTCATACGTGTTTGATAGCTTCCAGTATGGCGTCTTTAGTATTGCTCATGATGGTGCTTTACGGTACCATGAGCAGTCAGCAACCGGGCGGCTCCAGCCTCAGACACGACTACCAGCTGCTGGGCAGACCCCTGTACAAGCTAGATCTGAGCTGGCCCAAGAACCCGGAACTCTTCACTGGAGAGGTGTTTGGAGTAGCAGTCAACCAGTATGCTGGTGTGGTGTATGTGGCTCAGAGAGGTAATTACACGCTTTGTTAGTAATCCTGCAAGAGACTAGACGTTTTTGTTTGTTTGTTTGTTTTTTAGCATCAAAATATATTTAACACAAGTACTCAGACAAATGAGTTCTTTTCAGAATCACACATAATATCACTGGATCTTAACTGTTGATTCATTAATGAGTTATTGTGTCAGTTGTTGCAGATAGAAATTATTTTATTATCTATTATAATAAAGTAGGATAAGATCCTCTATTTGACTTAAAGGTAGGAAATTCTTTTGTTACAGCAGTTAATTTAAACGCAACAAACATATTACATAGCTTCAATGCGCAGAATGTAGCTCGATTAAATGTAGTATAAAAAAACAGTATAGCAAATATCTGATGACACTGAAGTAGTTCAGTACATCAGTGTAAAATGTTAATGTGACATTGGTGTGAGGTCACCGGGGGCAGCAGTGTTATTTCAACCCTTGCGGACTTGCCTCTGCATCAAAGTAAAGTTTTCTGAATGTTAATTGATGTTTTTAAATGAGCAATGACATTTTACTGTGGTATTTAGTGGTGTAGATGAGTACATTATTATTGTCCTAAATTTTACAGATTTTACAACGTTTGTATTGCCAGGTTATGATCAAAGTTTCAGCTGGTGTTTAATCCCGTCCAGCATGACCTAGCAACATTTGTAGGAAAAAAGAAATATTCACTACAGTGCCAAAATATTCTAGTGAGGAGACAGTCCTCTTCTTGTGTTGCTCATGTTGTAATAATCAGCAGCTCTGCCTTCTCCTGCTGTTGATCGTTGATTATTCCTCTTCTTCTCCCAGTGTTAGTGTGTATGTTGACTCTGTACATACCAGTTCCTTACTTAATTTATCTCAGCACAGCTTTCAGTTTAATCAAAACTACTTCAACCACACACATAGTCTCCCTCCCTCTCTCTCTCTCTCTCACACACACACACACACACACACACACACACACAACACAACATCACACACATATCACATACAGTTCTTGTTAGTAAGAGTGTCATCTTATTTATTCCTCACTGTATCAAACCTCGAGATCTATTAAGAGTCACAGCACTACTTTGCTAAATGCTGCTGCCTACATGTGCAGTCTGTGTCATGTATATGCAATGCTGTACTATATAAGCTTGCATTTGCTTATCTTTAGGTGACAATGTTCCCAAGGTGCTGGTGTTCACTACAGATGGAGATTTCCTCATGTCCTGGAACACAACCACTCTGGAGATGCCTCATGGAATATTTTTAGCAGATGCAGCTTCATCAAACCCCACTGTGTGGATCACAGATGTAGGCAATGGCCCGTATGGTCATTGCATCAAACAGTACTCACCATCAGGGAAGATGCTACAGGTGAATGCTTCATATAGGGCTTGATTTGGTGCGAAGTTGGTTCTAAAGTATTTATTGTGATAAAGAATGAGAAAACATTCTGTTGGTTGTCGATTTCTTTGTATCAGGTGCTTGGAACGCCAGGGAAAGCAGGTTCTGGATTGGATCCCCTACAATTTGATCAGCCAGCTGAGATCTTTGTCCACAACTCTGGGGAAATTTACATCGTGGATGGTGATGGGGGGATGAACAACCGCCTCATTAAGCTGTCCAAAGAGCTGCAGGTAATGTGGATGCATGGAGAGAAAGGACAAGGGCTAGCTCAGTTCTACATCCCCCACAGCGTGACCGTGGACACAGCTCAGAGGGTCTGGGTGGCTGACAGAGGCAACAAGAGGATCCAGGTTTTTAATTCTGTCACTGGGGACTGGCTGGGAACATGGGGAAGCTGCTTCACTGAGGATGCACCTTATTCTGTTCGGCTTACCCCAGACAAGAAATACTTTGTTGTCATCCAGCTCAACACCAATCAGATTTCGCTGCTGGATGCACCACCTGTAGGTGTGATTGGCCAATGCAGAGTAGTCAGTGTGATTCAGCTGGCTGACGATGTGAAGCCGCACTTGGTAGACCTAGACCTGAAGACTGGGGCTCTGTACGTGGCTGAGATTGGCGCCCAACAAGCCCAGAAGTTCACCCCCTTTAGTCTGGGTGGAAAATTGCTGTAGTGCCACACTGGGCTTTCACTGAAGAATTGAAACAACATGATTGATCAGAAACTGTGTAATATTGTAATATTTATACTATGATGTAATATTTATGATGCACAGCATCATAAACTTTACTCCTTACATAAAATGTACTAGAATGTTCACAAACAGGATATTTGTCCCTTTTAATTAGCTGACCTGAATCATAACCTTAAAGGGGACCTGTCATGTGCTTTTTCAACTCTTTTTTTTCTTTCTGGGACTCCACTAATGTAGCTTTACATGATTCACAATTAACCCTCTGAGGTTTAAGTGTAATCTGACAGTCCACACTCTAACCCTAATTCTAACCCTAGACAATTAGAACATGCAATGTTTGTTTTTTCTAATAAATATTCTTGGCAGTCATTGCATCAGGGAAAGTAACACACCGAAAACTATTTACTAAAACTAACTTGAAAAGGAAAAATAAGTTTTGCCTTTCTCTAGAATATAGGGTTAAGATTAAGGTCATCTCCAGTGATTGCTTAGAGCCTTAAAGGAACTTGTGTATGTTATAATGGTCCTTTATTCAGTCCCTCAGTTCGTCCTCTGTTCTAGCTCCCATCTCTTTTTGTTCCTAAATACACACTATCATCTGATTGGGGTGCTTTGAGAAAGCTATTACTTGTTAGCATCTAGCACTTAGACCTCAGAGGGTTGAAGTAAACTTTAAAGCTAAAAAGTAACATAATTTTACAGACTGAGCTTTTTGCCCAGTGGGATTAATTTTACATATGTTTACCTCCTTATTTGAAACTTGGTCATTTTAAATATGAACAACAAATACTTCAGCATTATAGGTATGCATGACAGAAAATAAGGAATGGCTGAATAGGTCAATTCAAATTATAACATACTTTTAAAAAATGAGACTGCATATGAGTTACTTTAAAGTAGTAGGAGATAAACAGTCTCTTCGAGTCAGGGCTACTTTGAGGTGAGCATGTACTCCTTTAAAACTTTCATAATATTCAGTGGAATTCAACATTGGGACATCTGTAAATATTTCTCAAAATTCAAACTTAATTAACGAGTTTTAGTCACAAATAATATGCAGATAAAAGAAAAGCAGGTTTACTTACACTAGAGAAGGTACCATGTGTATTGCTGAGAGTCATCACTGGAAATTATTTCAGGGTTTATAGTTTTTTCTCCCGTTTTTTTATTGTTATGTGCCATTTGTAATTTTTCTGATGTTTCAGTGCTTGAACAGATCAGAGCCTCTCTGACAAAGAAGTGTTTTCCTTCTTTACTGCAGACACTTTAAGTTGTTTGTGCTTTTTGCCTTTTACCAGAGTGTAGCAAAAGGCTGGAACTGAGCCATTTTGCATGATGTATCTTTGAAAAATGTGACAGAATCCAATTGTAAATAAATTTATGAGTGATTTGTTTTTTCTGATTTTTTTGGCACAGCAGTTGTAAAAATATTAGTCTTAGTAGATTTCTTAGTAATCTTAGCAGATTATTTTAGATTTCCTGCTCGATGATTAATGGTAATTAAGACATAATACACCCGCAGAAGCATAAGTGCCAGCAGCATCACTGGCCACTTATGTAGGTTACGTTGTAGGGCCGCAAAGACTCAAGACTGCAGAATAAATCAGGGCAAAGAGTATACGGAGCATATTGTGACAAAATGATTTTAATAATTTTAATAATTGTCTTTTGTTGATTACAGTGTTTTTGTGCTCAAAAATTGAAATTGAAATCAGAATTCGATTAATAGCACAGCCCTAAATATACACCGATTAAAACCAAAATAACGCCAGTTATCTAGTTTGTGTGGTACCTGTCAGTATAAAACACAGTTAGTATTTGGGCAGTGATGCAATTTGTATACTTTTGCCTCTGTACACCACCACAGGGAATTTTATATCAAGCAACTGGTTTTTAACTTTTCTTTAAAAGGTTTAACAAAAGTGTTGCATAAACTGTTAGGAAATCACAGCCATTTTTAGACATATTTCCCCCTTTATCAGAGGCTCAAAGTCAATGGACAAACAAATAGAATTTTAAATATAAGGATTGTTTTTTTACATGGATGAAGGTCCTTTGCCGTCAGTCATTCATTTGTACTGTGAAACATTGTTTAATCATTTTTGTAGTATTTGGCTGAATCCCAGCAGAGAGTATAGTCTTGTTCACTTCAAAATTAATTCATTACTGTTATCAGCAGTCAAATCATCAATAAACCCAGTTCCATTGGCAGTCACACATGCCTATGCCATAACAGTACCTCCAACATGATGCGGTTGTCTTTGGATCATGAGATTTTCCTCTCCATCTCCATGCTTCTCTTCCCATAATTCTGGTACAAATTCAGTTTGTTTGTTTTTTGGTTTGTTTGTTTGGTGTGTGCATCTGTGCCTAACTTCTGAGTCCAGGAGGACTTCAGCAGGTTCTCTGGAGCTTTTCCACTCCCTGGCCAAGCACCTGTGCTATATCTTGTATTGTCACCTGCAGTATTTATGGGCAAGCTTGATCAAGCTTGAGCCAGATTATTCTATTCTATTCTATTGCGCCAAATCACAACAGTCACCTCAAGGTGCTTTATATTATAAGGGAAAGACCCTACAATAATTACAGAGAAAACCCAACAGTCAAAATGACCCCCTATGAGAAGCATTTGGTGACAGTGGGAAGGGAATCCCTTTTAACAGGTAAATGGACTAGTTCTTATATAGTGCTTTTCTACTCTAACTGAGCACTCAAAGCACTTATACAACATGTTTGCATTCATCCATTCATACAAGCACTTCTATCTGTAGATAAGCTAAGTGCTTACTGTCTACAATTTACACACACATTGGAGAGCAACTTTGGGTTCAGTATCTCACCCAAGGATACTTTGGCATGCAGACCAGAATCAAACTGCCAACCCTCCAATTAGCAGGTGACCTGCTCTATCTCCTGAGCCACAGCCACCCCAAACAGGAAGAAACCTCCAACAGAAACAGGCTCAGGGAGGGGCATTCATCTGCTGCAACCAGTTGGGGCTGAGGTGAGAAACAGGACAAAAGATGTGCTGTGGAAGAGATCCAGAGATTAATAATAACTAGTGATTAAGTACAGAGTGTAGTATAAACAAAGTAAACAAGGTGAATGAAAAGAAACAGTGCATTATGGGAACCCCCCCAGCAGCCTGGGCTTATAGCAGCATAACTAAGGGATGGTTCAGGGTCACCTGATCCAGCCCTAACTATAAGCTTGATCAAAAAGGAAAGTTTTAAGCCTAATCTTAGAAATAGAGAGGGTGTCTGTCTCCCGAATCCAAGCTGGAAGCTGGTTCCACAGAAGAGGCGCCTGAAAGCTGAAGACTCTGCCTCCCATTCTACTCTTAATTATCATAAGAACCACAAGTAAGCCAGCAGTCTGAGAGCAAAGTGCTCTATTGGGGTAATATGGTATTATAAGGTCTTAAAGATAAGATGGGGCCTGATTATTCAAGACCCTGTAGGTGAGGAGAAGGATTTTAAATTCTATTCTAGATTTAACAGGAAGCCAATGAAGAGAAGCCAATATGGGAGAAATCTGCTCTCTCTTTCTAGTCCCTGTCAGTACTCTAGCTGCAGCATTTTGGATCAGCTGAAGGCTTTTCAGGGAGCTTTTAGGACAGCCTGATAATGAATTACAATAGTCCAGCCTAAAAATAATAAATAAACCATGAATTAGCTTTTCAGCATCACTCTGAGACAGGATGTATCTAATTTTAGAGATATTGCATAAATTAAAGAAAGTAGTCCTACACATTTGTTTAATATGTCCACTGAAGAACATATCCTGATCAAAAGTACAGTAACTTCAGTTTTATCTGAATTTAGAAGCAGGAAATTAGAGGTCATCCAAGCCTTTATGTCTTTAAGACATTCCTGCAGTTTAACTAATTGGTGTGTGTCATCATGTCATATTGCCTAAGGGAAGCATGTATTGTGTAATAGAATAGAATAGTAGAATTGATCCTAGCACAGAACCCTGTGGAACTCCATAATTATCCTTAGTGTCTGAAGAAGACTCCCATTTACATGAACAAATTGGAGTCTATTAGATAAATATAATTCAAACCACTGTAAGCTCTAATCTCTGTAATAAAATATTATGGTCAACAGTATCAAAAGCTGCACTGAGGTCCAACAAGACAAGCATAGAGTCCAGTGTCAGAGGTCATAAGATCATTTATAACCTTCACTAATGCTCTGTACTGTGATGAATTTTGAAACCTGGCTTAACTCTTCGAATAAACCATTCCTCTGCAGATGATCAGTTTACTGTTTTACAACTACTCTTTCAATAATTTTTTAGATAAAAGGAAGGTTGGAGATTGGCCTATTTGATCATATTTAGGATCAAAGCTTTCATTAAAGGTAGGACTTCTTTGAGCAGTCCTGTAGGAATGGCGTCTAATAGACACACTGATGGTTTGTAGGAAGTAACTATTCAAGTTAACTCAGAAATATCACTCAGTGAGAAAGAGTCTAAATAAATAACAGCAGTACCAAAAGTAGATGTACACAAAGATACAGTATGTCTGTGAGATGATTATGAATAATTGTTAAAAATTTTATTTGTGAAGAAAGGGCTCTACAGAGCTCTGATTGTTTGTCAGCCTGGTTACAGTACTGAAAAGAAACCTGGGGTTGTTCTTATTTTCTTCAATCAGTGATGAATAGTAAGATGTCCTAGCTTTATGGAGGGCTTTTCTTTTAAATAGAGCAACAAACTCTTTTTCCAGGCTAAATGAAGATCTTCTCAATTAGTGAGATGCCACTTTCTCTCCAGCCTACAGGTTATCTGCTTTAAGCTGCACATTTGTGAGTTATTCTGGCAGTCAAGCACTTCTGATTTGAAGCTTTCCTTTACAGAGGAGCCACAGTATTCAGAGTTGCATGCAGTGAGGATGTCAAACTACTAATGAGATGATCTACAGGGGTTGGACAATGAAACTGAAACACCTGGTTTTAGACCACAATAATTTATTAGTATGGTGTAGGGCCTCCTTTTGCGGCCAATACAGTGTCAATTGTGGCCATCAGACTCTATAACTCCTCCCTTAATAGGTGACATTGTGGTTCATCAGTGTCATTCATTTATCAGTATTCAATTGTACATAAAATTGTTTAAATTTCCATATACATTGTACATACACTATATACATTGTACATACACTTATACATTGTACAAAAAAGGACTGTGCATATATATATAATGACACCTATTTAAAAATTTTTGCACTCACAAGTTTCATATGTGTATAGATTTAGATGTGTATATAGTCAAATTATCTCTTTAGTCTTTATATTTTTATGCCTTTAGTGTATGTTATTGTGTTTTAGGTTTACTCGTTTAAATGAAACGGTTGCAGCTGTAACAGTAGTAATTTCCCTCTGGGATCAATAAAGTATTCTGATTCTGATTCTGATTCTGAATTCTTCTTGGGAATGACATATAAAAGTCCTGCACAGTGGTCAGAGGGATTTTAAACCATTCTTCTTGCAGGATAGTGGCCAGGTCACGACGTGATGCTGGTGAAGGAAAACGTTTCCTGACTCGCTCCTCCAAAACACCCCAAAGTGGCTCAATAATATTTAGATCTGGTGACTGTGCAGGCCATGGGAGATGTTCAGCTTCACTTTCATGTTCATCAAACCAATCTTTCACCAGTCTTGCTGTGTGTATTGGTGCATTGTCATCCTGATACACGGCACCACCTTCAGGATACAATGTTTGAACCATTGGATGCACATGGTCCTCCAGAATGGTTCAGTAGTCCTTGGCAGTGACGCGCCCATCTAGCACAAGTATTGGGCCAAGGGAATGCCATGATATGGCAGCCCAAACCATCACTGATCCACCCCCATGCTTCACTCTGGGTATGCAACAGTCTGGGTGGTACGCTTCTTTGGGGCTTCTCCACACCGTAACTCTCCCGGATGTGGGGAAAACAGTAAAGGTGGACTCATCAGAGAACAATACATGTTTCAGATTGTCCACAGCCCAAGATTTGCGCTTCTTGCACCACTGAAACCGACGTTTGGCATTGGCACGAGTGACCAAAGGTTTGGCTATAGCAGCCCGGCCGTGTATATTGACCCTGTGGAGCTCCCGACGGACAGTTTTGGTGGAAACAGGAGAGTTGAGGTGCACATTTAATTCTGCCGTGATTTGGGGAGCCATGGTTGTTTTTTGGATACAATTTGTCCTCTTTTGAACTCTGGTATGTCACCCATAATGTTGTGTGCATTGCAATATTTTGAGCAAAACTGTGCTCTTACCCTGCTAATTGGACCTTCACACTCTGCTCTTACTGGTGCAATGTGCAATTAATGAAGATTGGCCACCAGGCTGGTCCAATTTAGCCATGAAACCTCCCACACTAAAATGACAGGTGTTTCAGTTTCATTGTCCAACCCCTGTATCTCTGTGGGAGCAGAGTTTAGGTAGTGTTGGCACATGGCATTGAACAGCATAACAATGGAGGAATCATATCCTTGAACTTAGTTGCAGTGCTTTCAGAAAGACTTCCACTGTAATAAAACTTATTCCCCACTGTTGTGTAATGCATTAATGTAAATGTAAATGTTACTAAGAAATGATCAGACAGGAGGGGGCTTTCAGGGAATCCTGTTAAGTCTTCAGTTTCTTTGCCAAATGTCAGAAAATTCCCAAAGATGCTTTATTGGAAGCAGAAAAATTTGCTTAAGAAAGGCTCTGTGTGTATCCAAATTGTGTATCGTAGATGCTGGGTTTGAGCATCTCTGAAACATCAGGGTCACTTTGGTCCTGTATTTATGTGGATGTTTGAAACTTGCAGTCACAGTCAGGTGGTCTGCAGCAGTATTAGGTAGCATGTACCTAAATATTGTTGCTGATCCCTTCAGGGCAACAGTATTCCCTGATAGCTGTTGCCTCTTTAGGCAGGATAATGTCCCCTGCCACACAGCAGAAATTGTTCAAGAGTGTTTTGAATATGACACAGAGTCCAACTTGGCTTCCAGGTTCCCCAGATTTAAATCTGATTGAGCAGCTATACAGGGAAAACAAACCCTATACATGGAGGCCCCATTCCAGCATATCAGTACCTATTGTCACAGGACACCTTTAGAGCCTTTACAGCTCTAACCTTGAATGGGTACAACGGTTTGGATAAATGTTTTTTGATGAAAGCTGCTGTGGGGATGACTGGTAATAGTCCTTTATTTTGGTGGAGTGGGTTTAGTAGCTACCAGTAGGTGGAGCTCAGTTCATATAGTTTGTACTTCCCTCCCAATGAGACATCTACCATATTCACATCCATGTTCTGGCTTTTAAATAACACTTTTTTTTCCTGTCTGATTATACAAAACAGATGAAAATTCTTCAATTCTCAAGCGTCCTCAGTAACTACAAAGCTGTCCTGGAGTCAGTTTCAACACATTAACAACATCGTGCTTTTTTTTTTCAGGTGTGACCTGAAAACTGTAAGTAATGGATGTGTGTAATGTAAAATAAGAAGTATTGAATGAATAGTTGTTGACATTTCAGTTTATTATGTATTTCTAAAAAATCTTCTAAAAAGCATCTGGTAATTTTTAAAAGAAAGGTAGAAGCATCTCATGTGTCTGTAAACTCAGCAGTAGTTTGTTTTTTTACATGAATATGCTAACCTCAGCTTCAGTGTTAATTTTGGGCTTATTTCCCTCTTTAATACACCTTCAATCAATTATAAAATAAGAGAAATTGACAATGAAAATAATTGGTTTTGCCTCTATAGCGGAAAATTATTAAGACCTTTATGTTTTTAAAACACATGTTGTTGGCACATAGTTCCAATATAAGAACAGGGACATAAAATAAATTAAAGCTGCTGGCAGAGTTAATATTCTGTGATTAATCCAATTATGGAAACAGCAGTGAACCTTTGGCTTTAGAGTCCTTTTTGCTCAGTGTGCTCAACTGTGAGTGAATCTACAGGGAGTTAATTACTCATAAAATATTGTGTGTTTGAAGTATTATCAAACAAAAAATAGACATTAAATGAACAAGTTACATTTAGTGGGTTCTCTATCATTTTAGGTTAACCTTAAGAATAACAGCCTGACCTATAAGGAGCAGTGTTTCTAGCATCCCTTTACTGTTCTGCCCTTACCAACGTCTGATAGGAACTCCGTAGGTGTCCATGCAAACAGCAAATGTGAACTGAGTCATGGCTCATTGAATTAAAAGATAGAACTGAGAGAGACTGAGGAAAAGAGCAGAAAGAGATGGGAGGGCTTGTGTAAGAAAGGGGATCTATAGCAAGAACAGAGGAGGGTGGCTGTGTGTGTGAGAGGGAACAGGGTCAGATGAATGGGAAGATGAAGGAGTACAGATGAATAAAATACAACACAAAGCTTGATAACACAGTGGTGTCATTGTTGCTGGGCTGTAGTGGCCTCTCAACACAGGAGCACCAATGAAAGAAGAGAAGAGCAGTGAAGAGGGCATACAGAGATGTGGCAGCTCTGCGTTAGGAGCTGTGCACTGATGCCTGGAATTATGACCTCCACCGGACTCTGTCTGATGATAAGAGCAAACTGTCTCCTTAACATGGTCAGAAAAGAAGACCCACACCAAAGTTATCTTAGGGAGGCACAGGCTTGAGTCCAGGTTCCTTTTTGTCCATTTTGGTCACTTTCTCTGAATTTTACATTTCTGTATTTATGTATAGACAGTATCTGGGAGCACAAGTTAACTACAAGTCAGAAAGTTTGAATAAAAAGCTTGCATGCTGCAGGCCCTTTACCTAACAACTGACCTATTTGCACCAGTTACTCTGGAACAAACCCTGCTCTTTGAAGGCAACTTCAAAGCTGGTCTTTTTGACCTAATTTTCAGTTAACCATCTATCATCTGAAAAAGCCCAAAAATATTGGTAAACCATTAAATGGAACAAGTACAATAACTGCAGAGAATAAAAAAAAATGGTGGGTGCACTTTGGGGAGTGTCATGCTGAAAACACAATAACATGATGGTAAAGTGTGGAAATATAAAGACTTCTGGCTTGAATACTGAATTCTGTGGAAATTTTGCCATTATATAGTTGTGCCATATAGGAATCAATACATTAAAAAGTGTAAGCATATTTCAGCATTTTTTTTTAATCAAAAATGCATTTTATGGGCAAAATACAAGTTCAATAGTAAGTTTTAGTTTCCTTGCCATGTAAATACATAAACTGCTATTAAAAATTCTTGGATTTTAAGTTATGTAGCTAGTTTTCTTTAGGGTAATATGTACATAATATTACATATAATATTACATGCATCACTACTCTACATTCCTATTCTACATGGTCTATATTGTAGCTCAGTAGTTAGCACTGTCATCTCACAGTGCTAACTACTGAGCAAAAAACAACAAAAAAAAAAGAGTTGCAGGTTCAAACTTCCTGGCTGGCTGGGGATATTCTCTGTGGTGCATCTTCTGTGTAGCTTTTCTCTGGGTGTTTCAGCTTCCTCCCACACTCCAAAGACATGCATATCAGGTATTGGTAATTCTAAATTGCCTTTTTATGTAAAAACACATTGAGGCTATGTGTATTGTAATGTGTTACAGAGATAACATTTCCATTCCATTCTACTCAAGAAGCTAAGTTTTGAGTATTTTATAGTTGTATGACAAATGAATTCAGACAATCGAAACAGTTCAGAGATCTGGATCATTGTATTTTTAATAGTAGGTTTTTTTTTAAGCCTATTTATCAGTAGTGCAGAGTGTGTATTTGTCCAGCCTCAGCAGCCCCAAAAGTCCTTTGGGTAATATTTGGTAAGCTGAATAATCACAGTTTTGTTATAATGAAACTAAAGTTCTGCAGTGTCAGCTCGCTTGTAATCCTAACTTAAAATGGCTCTGTGACAAAATCTAATTTTAATAATATAATTCTTGCGTACGAGTTTTCCCCACTATTAATTCTATTGAGTGTGCTATGTACAAGTATTAGTTATATTGTTTGAAAAAGCTCCTCCTGCCCTGTGGGGTTCTAGACCACCTCGACCTGAGGAGTAAACAAAATGCTCCCAGCTGCTGTTACTGAGGTTTCTCACTCAGGGGAAAAAAGCCTCACCACCTACACATATCTTCCCGCGACAGGTACTTCTGCCCTTCCTGTTCACTGTACAACTGACGGGGATGTGTGTGTCCATACTGTCATTCCTGTTGACTTCCATATAATACAGAAGAATGTGAGCGTAGGAGTCGCCCTATTCTGCACACCAGGATGGCCACACCGACACACACTTTGCGCATCCACGTCTGCATCACACTTTCCTTATCATGCACGTTTCTTCCTTTCTTCACATTCTCACTCTCATGCAGCTTTTGTTCTCCTTGTTCTCCTCTTCTTCTATGGTTTCTGCCTTGTTGGCTGTTTTGCTGACAGGCTCCAGCTGGATGTCATGGTTGGGAGCGAGGCAGGATCCTGAGTGTGTAGGTTGGTCTTTAGAGTCCTTCTGCATGGGAAAAGCCCACACAGCTCTCCCACACACCTTCCACACACACGGGGAGGTATTTAAGTCTCCACAAAGGGCACTTCCCTGTTAGAGGTATTCATTTGTTAAATGCATCATGTTAAGAACTGACCAGTCATCTTTCCATTTTCTTAATTGGTCAGGAAAGTTAAATAAAATTTTTCAATTTAATTGTATTTATATAGCACCAAACCTCAAGGCACTTAAATGAATAAGAAATATTGCTCTTTATAGGCTGAAATTAATGGACTGATTCTTAAATACTACTTTTCTTCCACTTTTTCTTTTTTTTTTAACTTGAGCACTCAAAGCACTTCATGCAACACATCTTCGTTCACCCATTCACACACACATGCTCATACAAGCGCTTTTGCTCATGTGATAGGCCCACCTTTTGCAGCTATAGCAGCTTCAACTCTTCTGGGAAGGCTTTCCACAGGGTTTAGGAGTGTGATTTTTGGGAATTTTTGACCATTCTTCCTGAAGTGCTCACAGTCTCTGCTCCAATTCATCCCAAAGGTGTTCTATTAGGTTGCGGTCAGGACTCTGTGCAGGGCAGTCAAGCTCTTCCACACCAACAGTCTGCATGCCTAGGTGCTTGATTTGATACACCTGTGGCCACAGAAGTGACTGAAACACTTGAATTCAATAATTTGGAAGAGTGAGTGAATGCTCTTGAGCATTATGTTGTATTTTCAATTATTGAGACATATTTGGACAGACGTGAATCTAAAACAAAATGTAATTTACTTAATCGCCACATGTCTGCCCCACTCTTTGTCTGATGAAGACCTTGAAGGGTTCAAATGTTGCTTTTTTCAGTCAAATAAATATTAGAGAGCAGCATTCATTCTATTCTATTTATATTAATATAGTGCCCCTTCACAACAACAGTTGTCTCAAGGTTCTTTACATTGTAAGGTAAAGACCCTGGAATAGTAATGAAAGAACTCCAACAACCAGCTGATCCCCTATGAGCAGTACTTGGTGATAGTGAACTCACTTTTAGCAGGAAAAGACTTTCAACAGAACCAGGCAGCCTCAACTAGTTGGGGACACAAAAGAGGAGCATAGAAAGACACAACAAACAGAACAAAACACAAACTACAGGAGAGAGTAGATAAAAGTTAATGACAATAGCAATATAAACACGTGGGAAGCGAAAAGAGGTGAATGGAGAAGAAATGCTTTGTGCATCATGGTGAGTCCCCAGCAGCCTGAGCCTATAGCAGCATAAAGGATGGTTTCAGGTCACCTTATCCAGCCCTAACTATAATCTTTATCAAAAAGGAAAGTTTTTGATCTAATGTTAAATGTGTCTGTCTCCTGAACCCGAACTGGGAGCTGGTTCCAAAAAAGGCTAAAGGCTAAAAAAGGCTAAAGGCTCTGCCTCACATTCTAAACTGTAGGAAGCACAAGTAAGCCTGCAGTCTGGGAGAGAAGTGCTCTATTGGGATGACGTGATATGATGGGGCTTGACCACTCAGGTCTTTGTACTGTATACTGGATTTAGCAAGGAACCAATAAGGAGAACCTAATATGCCAGAAATATGTTCTCTTTTCTTTGTTTCTGTCAGTAGCAGATACCAGTCTTGGGTGTACTTTGTGATTATATTAGTAAGGTATTGCTTTTAATCACAATACATTTTTCAGTAACAGTAACACAGGAATGTAATGTATTAATGTATTAAATTCAGTAATCACATTACAGTTATGTAGTTACTTGCATTCCCCAAATTATTGAGATATCTGTATGATATCTCAATATCATACAAAGAAAGAAAAAGAAACATCAAATATGCCTTTTTGAGGAGCGGAGATGTGGCCTTTTTTATTTTTTTATTTTATTGCACAAAAGGACAAGAGTGTGAAGTGCAAACTGCATCCAGGTCAGAAACAGCTGCATTATACTGCTAACACAGTTTCAGCTCTTTGCAAGCATCTGTACAGACAACATGCTAATACAAAGCTAGTGAAGAACCCAGAGTGACATTAAACCTGAGTGTATGCTGACCCAGCCCAGCCCAGAGTCTAATCTTCAAAAGGTAACAAAAGCAGTGATTAGCTGTTGTTTTTGTAGCACTGTAGCCTCCATTTCTACCTGGTACATGTTTCCCCGGTAGGATTGCTATGGAAATTGCTTTGACACTGGATTAAATTCGATTCATTGTTTGAATGCAGTGGGACACAGAGCTATTTGTCTGAGTACCCATGGGTCTAGTACATTATTATTGATATTATAACAAACAATATTATATATACTATATTGTATATAATGAGCTCATCTTGAAAACACAGCATTACATTCATTTTCCCGTGACTTTAGAGTTAGAGGCTGTTGTAGCACCTGCTGACTTACTTCATGCTGGAGAAGAAAGCTACAGGCATGCATGGACATTACTGCTGCTGTGTCATGTCCTGTCACAGACACAAAGACACAGGAAGATGGATGATATAAGGCATTGTATGTGTGATGGCACACTGATGTCATCTTTCTACATTTAGGGGGGTAAACAAATATCAGACAACTTTGGGCAAAAAACAGTTTTTGTCAGTCTTACTCATCATTTTGGATTAACTGTGAACAAAAAATCATGGAAAACCTCTTGTGCTATCAAGTCAGCTAAAGAATGCATTAATGATGCTAAAGCATGCTCATTCAAACTAATAAAACATTTTAGGAACAACAGTTAAACTGGCATAATGACACACAGAAAATGAGCTGTTTGTATTTACTATGTAAGGCCTGGGGAATAGCAGTCACAGGGGGCTGAGGACAAAAGAAACAGCTGGGGGTAAAAGAGTACACTGGTGAGACACACACACACACACACACACACACACACACACGCGCGCGCACGCGCACAGTAATATGTCTGAAATACATTTAACAGCAAATTTGGACTGTGGTAACCAACGCTACCATCACCAGAGCCACACAGTGAAGCTACAGTAAACTAAGAGTACTGAAGTCCATGTTAAGCTGACAGTAATAGTGTGATAGTTTAGTGTAACACTAGACATGAATTATCCTCTGCAAACCATAGATATCTTGATATCTTGAGAATATCTTGAGAAACAGTATCTTGCTCTGGACCACCGTGTAGTTTGGCAGGAGTGGATGGACAAATCGCTTCTTAGAGAGGACGTAAGGAGCAGTAGGGGGTAACAGATCATGCGGAGCTACCAGCTGTGAGGAGGCTGGGTGGACTGTACTGACTGTCACATGGGAGATGGATGTCTACCTGTGGTTCTATACATTAGTACTGGCACATCAATGGGAGTGCAGGCTGTATGCTGAAAATGTGCTGTATCAGTTCAGTTTATGAGGCCCATGACACATGACACAATCCTCCTAATCACTCTTAAACACATGTTAAAAGGGAGGCTTCTCTCATCTACAGAAAGCTTTTCAGACATTTTCTTAGTTACCAAGGTACTGCAGCCCACATTAAAGACAACAGCAGTAGAGGGCTTATGCTCACAGTCTCATGGCTTCTATTTCAGAAGTTTACGGACTCCTTTCAGACCGAAAAGTGCTACTAAAGGGGTGTCCTTGTGTTACAATGTGATGTGTCCTACGAAGTGCCATTATGTTACGTTCTGCAAAGCCACACACAGTAATACCCCAAATTGTTTATTAGTGATAACCAGCCCAGCCTATCAAAAATGTTATTATTGTATTTATTATTTCCTGATTCACAAAATTTTATTGATGTATAATGATATCTATGATGATGATGTTATCTATAGATCTAGTAGCTTGGTACATACCATAAAATTTTCATTTTGTTAATATATAGTAATTAATGTTCTGGATAGTTATTGTAAAAAATAAGCACAACTGTGATACCCACTTTAAAATTTTAGAAGAAAGTGGGAAAATGTCAAAGTTGACAATAAATAATTTTGACTCCGGTAAACAGATCAGGCTCCAGTTCAACTGAATTGAATTCAGTGCCATTAATAATCTTTTATAGACAGGTCTGTTTGTACACAGACCTATAGTACTGTGCAAAAGTCTTGAGCCAAGCTAATTTCTTCCAAAGAGTCAGACCTTCTTGTAAATTGCATAGTTATTCCTTTTTAAATGAAACAGTAATTGGTTAATTTCTTCAGCAATTTTTTCCGCTTATCCTTGGAAATTACAAAAATTCTTCCTGGGTCATAGGTTGCCCTTGCCTGTAAAACTTGAAAAACAATATGATGCATTAATATGAGACACCAAAATGTATTAAAAATGCTCTGAGTGGTCTGGAAGACAAGAAAAGTCTCCTTTAAATGCCAGTTCATTTATCATTTATATAACAGGCACAAAGAGTAGGGTCAAATGTGTATTTTCATATAGAATATTGATAGAATATTCCTTTTTATGCTATTCAGATCTTCTACCCACTTTAATTACCAAATGATGAATATACAAATGAAACAGAGGCAGAGGGGTGCAACATTCCCTGGCAGAAAAACTGCATCAGTTCCTGTCTGTGGTTGAACATTAACAGGCTTTCCATCAACAGGCTGCCACTGTGAATAGGACTGAATGTAGCTCCTGCTCTCTACTGCATCCTGAGGCCCTGCTGAGAGAGACAGGACACTGTTGGTGTCTGAGCTCTTCAACCAGATCCTCTGTCTTTGTTTGTCTGGACAGGACAAGACAGCAATGATGACATGTCAGCCATAATAGCCTGGTCTGTACTTTTCTGCTGTAGCAGGAACTCAGTCAGCTACTGGCTGAGACAGAAGAAGCAGAGAGGCGGATGAGAAGCATTACGCTGAGTTTTCAAGCACATTTCATCAAGCAGCTAGTTGTCAACATAGCTACCTAATACAGCCAAGGTTTAAACCGCACACGAAGCACTTTTATCTCCATCCATTCGCTTCCACTTATCCTGTTCAGGGTTGCGGGGGGAGCCTATCCCAGCTGTCATAGGGCGAAAGGCAGGGTACACCCTGAACAGGTCACCAGCCTGTCACAGGGCTAACACAGAGACACAAACAACCTTTCACACTCACATTCATGCTCTCATTCACACCTATGGGCAATTTAGAGTAGCCAATTAACCTAACCCCAGTAAGTGCATGTCTTTGGACTGTGGGAGGAAACCCACGCAAGCACGGGGAGAACATGCAAACTCCACACAGAGAGAGAGAGAGGCCTGGGCCAAGGTGGAATCGAACCCAGGCCTTCCAGATGTTATTCTAATTGGGAGACTGCAGTGCTAACCACTGCGCCACTGTGCTGCCTACTTTTATCTCATTTACTAAAAATCACATACAATCTGCAGCGCGGCTAACCATGTAGTTGATATCATTTTTGTTCAAACTAAGTAGCATACAGTTTCTCCATATTATAATTCTGTTATTGCATCACATCTGTCTACAATGACTCCTTACATGTCATATTCATGACATAAGGTCCATTCATTACTTATTTTTTTGTGGTGAGTCTTTCCTTGTCTGAATAGGAAGGTACACTACATTGCCAGAAGTATATACTCACCTATCAAAAATCATTGAATTCAGGTGTTCTAATCATTTACATGGCCACAGGTGTATAAAATCATGCACCTAGGCATGCAGACTGCTTCTATAACCATACAGTATGTGAGATTTGGTTGCTCTCAGGAGCTCGGTGAATTCCAGCTTGGAACTGTGATAGGATGCCACCTATGCAACAAGTCCAGTCGTGAAATTCCCTCGCTACTAAATATTCCACAGTCAGCTGTTAGTGGTATTCTAACAAAGTGGAAGCAATTGGGAATGGCAGCAACTCAGACATGAAGTGGTAAAATTAGAGTGGGGGTCAGCGGATGCTGAGGAGCATACGTAGTGTACAGAGGTCGCCAAATTTCTGCAGAGTCAATCACTACAGACCTCCAAATTTCATGTGTAAGTAAGTGAGTAAGTAAACTTTATTAATGTAGCACCTTTCACAGATAAGTAAAAGAGATACAAACAGCTGATAAAAACAATAAGTAGAATATTTAACTAAAAGCTTGTCTGAATAAAAGTGTCCTAATCTATTTTTAAAGGAATCAACAGAGTCAGCCACATGGAGAGACAGGGCAAGGCATTCCATAACCTGGGGGCTACTACCTAAAAGGACAGGTCACCCTGAGTTTTAAACCGGGACCATCAGGACATTCTGGGGAGAGGACCAAAGGCCTTAAGAAAAAGGGATCAATGGTTCAGTGATGTAATTGGTGGTGGGGTGTGTGTGTGTGTGTGCGCCTGTCCATTAAAAGCTCTAAAAGTCAAGACTAAAATTTTAAAATCAATTCTAAATTTGACAGGTAGCCAATGTAGAGAGGATAAAACTGGAGTGATGTGCGCCCTTCTGGAGATGAGGACAGCAGATTTCTTAAAACAATTAAAAAGAGAGTTACAGTAATGTAAACGAGAGAAAATAAAAGTGTGAATAATCATCTCCAGGTCAGATTTGGATAACATTGAATGTCTGTCACTAGAAATTGACTGGTCAAACAGAACACCAAGGTTTCTGAGGCTGGGCTGGGAAGAGGAGCCCAGAGAATCAAGGTGCTGTTTGATCCAAGGAACTTTCTGTTCAGGAGCAATGATCAAGGTTTCAGTCTTACTAGAATTTAACTGAAGGCAGCTGTTAGCTAGCCAGTCCTTAATGCAAGACACACAATTAGTAAGTCAGCAAGCTTGTGTAATTCTGAGTCACTGAGGGAGCAAACAGTTGAATGTCATCAGCATACAAATGGTAAGACGTCTTATTAAAGCCACTGATAATCTTACCAAGGGGCTGATGTATAAAAGGAACAAAATGGGGCCTAGGACTGAACCCTGAGGAACACCATGCAACAAGGGAGTGACTTTGGACATTATGTTATTTGCAAACATGAAAAGGTTCTGTTACTCAGATAGGAAGAAAACCACTTAAGAACAGTTCCAGAAATTCCTATCTCATTCTGCAGTTGATGTAACAGAATATTGTGGTCAACTGTGTCAAAAGCTGATGACAGATCCAATAGAATCAATACACTGCACTGACCAGAGTTTATAGCAATCAATATATCATTAGACTTTTAACAAGGCAGTGTCAGTAGAGTGCATCTTGCAGAAACCAGACTGAAACTTATCTAGGCTATTTTTACTTATCAAGAAAATAGTCTGCTGCCCAGCCACTAACTTCTCCACAACTTTAGCAAGAAAAGGCAATTTTGATATTGGCCTGTAATTGCTTAGCTCAGTAGGGTCCAAATCAGGCCTTTTCAAAATAGAACTTAAAGCTGCATGTTTTAAAAAGCATGGAACTGACCCAGTTGGCCTTCAGATTATCTCAAGAACAGTATATAGTGAGCTTCATGGAATGGGTTTCCATGGCCAAGCAGCCTCATCCAAGCCTTACATCATCAAGTGCAATGCAAAGGGTTGATGTGGAAGAACTTGACTGGCCTACACAGAGTCCTGACCTCAATCCAATAGAATGCCTTTGGGATGAATTAGAGTGGAGACTGTGAGCCTCTGTGTGTTTGACCTCACAAATGCACTTCTGGAAGAATGGTTAAAAATTCCCATAAACACACTCCTAAACCTTGTGGAAAGTCTTCTCAGAACCGTATGAATTAAGGACAGGATATTATTCAAGTTCATATGTGTGTGAAGGCAGATGAGCAAATACTGGCAATCTAGTGTATATATACAGTCATAGGAAGTCAGGAAAGCTTTGAATTCTGATGTTTCAGGTATCACAACAAACCCCAAAAAATCATGGCATGTGTGTCATGTGTCATAATGTGTCATTATTTATCAAAATTTAAAAAAACTAACAAACTCCAAAACAAACAAAAACTAAGCCATAATGAGGAAGTAGTGTGTGAAAAATTAAGAACAACCTGTAAATGGACTGGTTCTTATATAGCACTTTTCCACTCTACATTATCACTCAAAGCACTTTATACAGAATGTCTCATTCACACAAGCCCTTTCTATCTAACAGTCTCACACACACAGTCTCACTCTGACAAATGCACTGGGAGGCTCAGTATCTTGCCCAAGGATACTTCAACATGCAGACTGGAGCAGCCAGGGATCGAACTATCCATCCATCCATTTTCTTCCGCTTATCCGGGGCCGGGTCGCGGGGGCGGAAGCCTAAGCAGAGAAGCCCAGGCTTCCCTCTCCCCAGCCACTTCCTCCAGCTCATCCGGAGGGACCCCAAGGCGTTCCCAGGCCAGCCGAGATACATAATCTCTCCAGCGTGTCCTGGGTCTACCACGGGGCCTCTTCCCGGTGGGACATGCCCGGAACACCTCACCCAGGAGGCGGCCAGGAGGCATCCTAATCAGATGCCCGAGCCACCTCAACTGGCTCCTTTCGATGTGGAGGAGCAGCGGCTCTACTCTGAGCCCCTCCCGGATGGCCGCACTCCTCACCTTATCTCTAAGGGAGAGGCCAGCCACCCTTCAAAGGAAACTCATTTCTGCCGCTTGTATTCGGGATCTTATTCTTTCGGTCACTACCCAAAGCTCGTGACCATAGGTGAGGGTAGGAACATAGATCGACCGGTAAATCGAGAGCTTCGCTTTTCACCTCTTCACCACGACGGACCGGTGCAGCGTCCGCATCACTGCAGAAGCAGCCCCGATCCGCCTGTCGATCTCCCGTTCCCTCCTCCCATCACTCGTGAACAAGACCCCGAGATACTTGAACTCCTCCACTTGAGGCAAGAACTCGTTCCTGAGCCGGAGATGGCACTCCACCCTTTTCCGGCTGAGGACCATGGCCTCAGACTTAGAGGTACTGATTCTCATGCCAGCCGCTTCACACTCGGCTGCGAACCATTCCACTGCGAGCTGGAGGCCCCCCCCTGATGAAGCCAACAGAACCGCATCATCTGCAAAAAGCAGAGATGAGACTCTGAGGCCACCAAGGAAGAAGCCTTCCGCCACCTGGCTACGCCTAGAAATTCTGTCCATAAAAATTATGAACAGAATCGGTGACAAAGGGCAGCCCTGACGGAGTCCAACACCCACAGAACTACCAACCTTCCAAATAGTCGATGACCTGCTCTACCTCCAGAGCTACAGACCTATAGAGCTAGTAAGGATGTAATTCTTTTTTTCATATACTGCTTAAATAAATAATTACACAATGTAATTTGCCAAAAATTTGCTAAAATTTACTAATTTGTTTTGTTGTTCATTTATGCTTGAGAGTTTATATCTTGTTGTTTCCCCAGATGAGGTAGAGAGAGGTCTAGGTGTCTTTATCAGATCATTAAGATACAGTTGTGACAGTGAAACATACATCTACTGAAGAAAGTGATTTATAATTATGGCAGAGTAAGACCATTCCATCCATTTAATATCAGCTACCAAAACCTTCTTCAGTATGGCTTTCCCTTTGTTTTCATGTGAGTTTATTGAAGCTGATCTTAGAAATTAGAATCTTAGTCGCTCAGAGATGAGGAAAGTCCCATTCTGTCTCGTCACAGACACACTGAGGTCATCCATCGCAGGGTGTCACTGTTCTTTGAAAGATGCAAAACAGGAGTGACAACACATCAGAAATGATGGCCATGTCTGTTAGAGTAACAATGTCTGTTTTTATTCATAATCAGAATCATATAAGAAAATAACATCAGTTTCATCTACATGAGTAAGCTACTAGTCCAGAATGTCACATAAGGACTACAGGGAAGGTGCAACAGTAGTTACCAGCAAAGCAGTTTTAGAATTATGGACAGTGGGAAAAAAGCAGGGCTCCGGCTCAGATAATGAATGTTCTGAATATCATTTGCCCTGAGGAAAGTAAAAACACACAAATTTGAGTACTGTTTGTGCAACCTGGTTTCATGGCAGTTAGTGATATAGCCCTTTAATTTGTGTTGCTGAACACAAATGTCCCAATATTATTTTGTGTCTCCGAACAGAAAATTTCTCTTATGTACTTAATAAAAGGTGAGGAAAAAGTCTGCATTTAGAGATTTAAAGGGAGGTGGAGGAGTAAGTTGTCTTGACTTTCATGCCAGGGACCCACGAGTCACATTACAGACGTGGACAAAATTGTTGGTACCCCTTCATTGAAGAAAGAAAAACCCACTGAATAACTGAAATAACTGACAAAAGTAATAGAAAAAAATAAAGATTTACTGAAAATTATCTAATTAAAATCAGACATTGCTTTTGAATTATGGTTCAATTATTTAAAAAAAAAACAAAATATTTTGTTGCAGAACCTTTTGTGGCAATCACTGCAATTGAGCAATTTCTGTAACTCTCAATGAGACTTCTTCACCTGCCAACAGGTATTCTGGCCGACTCCTCGTGTGCAAACTGCTCCAGCTGTCTCAGGATTGAAGGGTGTCTTTTCCAGACTGCATGTTTCAGCTCCTTTCACAGATGTTCTATTGGATTGAGATCCGGACTCATAGAAGGCCACTTCAGAATAGTCCAGTGTTTTGTTCTTAGCCATTCCTGGGTGTTTTAGCTGTGTTTGGCTCATTAGCGTGTTAGAAAACCTTTGACCTGTGACTGAGGCAAAGGTTTCTGACACTGGCAGTACATTTCACTCCAGAATGGCTTGATAGTCTTCAGACCTCTTCATAACCTGCACAGATTCAAGACACCAGATGAGGCAAAGCAGCCTGAGAACTTTACCAGGCCTCCTCCATGTTTCACAGTAGGTACAGTGTTGTTTTTGTATGTTTCATTTTTGCTTCTGTGAACATAGAACTGATATGAAGGCTCCAGTTTTGCCTTATCTGTCCAAAGGACATTCTCCCAGAAGCTTTGTGGTTTGTCAGTCTACATTTTGGGAAATTCCAGTGTCACTTTTTTATGATTTGCTTTCAACAGTGGTGTCCTCCTCAGATGTCTTCCACATCCAGCGAGGTTGGCTATAGTCCCGTAGACCTTAAACTTCTGAATATGTGCAACTGTAGTCACAGAAACATGAAGCTGCTTGGGGATGGTCTTATAGCCTTTACCTTTAACATCTTCTCAATAATTGTGTTTTTCATCTCCTGAGACAGCTCTCTCCTCAGCTTCAGTGTGGTTCACCATACCAAACAGCACAGTGATTACTTTTCACCCCTTATATAGGCAGACTGAGTGATTACAAGTTAGAAGACACATATGATGCTAATTACAGGACACACCTTAGTTTAAGACAACATTGTGGTCAACTTAGTTTTGATCTTTTCTAGGGGTTACCATCATTTTTTACCTTTAAATACCTAACCATAACCAATATTTCAATTAATTAGACATTAAAAACTACTGGGTTAAGTTTTCAGGTTTTTTTGGCTAAAGATAGTACACAAACATTCCTTCCAAGTAATTATCAGTAAATGTTGTAGTGTATTTGAATCCATCTTTTTCCTCTGGCTCAACAGGACAAGAAAAAAATCAGTGTCAGTTAATCAAGTACTGATTTTTCTCTTTCATCAGGCTCGCTTTTTCTACACTGAATAAATATCCTTTTGTGCATACTACTCGATTTATCAATCTTACCTTTGATTTGCATTCTTTAGCTTTGAGACATCATCTTAGTTGTGGTGACCAAGAATTTCATGCCATGTCTGAATGTCACAAGCATGACACCTATCATTATTTTCATTACAAATAATGTTCAGATAGTAAAATCTGTCATACACTTTGATGCTGAAGATTGTACCTTCTTATGAATGAGTTGGTTGCACCCCTCTCAGAAACTGACTGAAGCTCTGCTGGCTGTTGCTGCTTTGATAAAGAAGATCTCCTGTGGAAACAATGGCATGTACAGTGCTTTTTTCAATGGTGCTTTTGCCTGATGACCCTTGCTGTCTCTCAGGTATGGCTCTGATGCACCTCTCTTCAATGCAATAGTGCTTGTTCTCGCCCCATCAACCAGCTCCAGAAAGTGCTCTTGTAACCTCAAATCCTTATTAACCTCCTTAAACTTATTCTTATGCATGATGTTGCTGTTGGATCAACCAGTAGCCTGCTTTGTTTCAGTCCACAAACCTTATTTTGACTGCATATTTGTTGTCTTCAGGGTGCTTGATTTGCATTGTCCCTATTTTGTCATCTACAATTTAATCTTTATGAGTGCACCTCTTTCAAAAGTTACACAATTGTCTGCCCGCTGCGCTTGCCCATGCATTCTCGGGCCTTATGCCCTTTTTGGTTGAAATTATAGCAGATTAACATTACTTTACCTTCCCTCCCTGCTGGGATACTCACCTTCATCACACTGTCATCGGTTGAACTGGCGTTGAATTTTTCTGTGCTCTTGTAGCTCCTTGACTTGGTTTTAAACTCTCCAAAAGTTATCTTCCTGTCATTCTGTGTTATGTGGACTGCAGATGGTTTAAATGACTCGGGCAAACCTTTCAGAATCACAGCCATCAACAGCCCATCACTTAAAGCCTCTTTGGGTTTTCTCAGTGCAGTAATAGCTTCCACTGCACGAATAATAATAGAGTCTGTAACACTCTCATTGGTGGCTTTCTGTAGAGAAAGACTAAAGACTAATCACTCACAGTTACCTTTCAGTACTTCCAGCGCTTCCATCATCTGCTGCTTCTCTCATAATGAGTGAAAGACTTGCTTTCCAAAAACTGTATCAATTCAATGTAGGCATTTTTGTCATCTTCACTGGCCTCTCTCAGTATGGCACCTTTAAGGCCTAGCAAGTACAGGTGCCCTAAAAATGTTGTCTCCCATCACTATAGTTCTTATCTCCACCAAAAGCATAACAGTTCCTCTGTATCTTGTCTCAGTGTCATTCTGTTCACCTGTTCTTCTCCCCTCGTTCGCTCTGTGAATATATATCGTCTCAGTCTTCCCCTTGTCTCTTGTCAGTGCTCTTCATATTCCCTGGTTAGTTGTTCCTCCCAGTTAAGGTTTGCTTTAGTTTCTGTATTCACCTTGACATGTTTATTAGTTCATGTTCTCGGCCACAATAAAGGCTCACTTTTTGTTCATTCACAACTGCCTGCCTCTGAGGCATGCATTTGGGTCCTCATCTTCCACATATGCCACACAGTCAGTATGATGGCTGTCTACAACCACACAGTTGCAAGGCTATTTATTCATATTTATATAAATTAAATATAGTAGGGTTTTATGCTCCCATCTCATTAGTTTGTAATTACTGAAGTTGAATAGTAAAGTTAAATGTGGTTAATCCATTATACTGTATTATGACATGCAGGGGTGGTTACATTTAAAGTAATGTGTGTATAATTGATTTACATTGGGTTGTCAGTGACTTATAAGTTGCGGTAATTCTTTTTTCTGTTTTCTTGAGTTACCTGTCTGCTGCTCCAGTTCTTCCTGGTGTGAGCAAACGAGGGGCCTGAGGGTGGAGCTGGTTTAAGTGCAGAGGGCAGTCAAATGGACCACACTGGGGGGAGGGGTGGGGGTGGTTTCTTTTTTGTGTTTTAAATATAGTTATTGTCTGTCTGGCTTCCCCTGTGGCATTTAAAATGGTTCACTCAGTTACTATATAGGTTGTGCTCTCATTTGAGCAGGTTAGTTGGTTGAGTTCTGTTATTTTGTTAAGCATATCTTTTGTGTAAAGTTTTGTTTAGTTGATTTCTTATAATCATATAAAATAGCATATTTTTATGAGTTTGTATTTGTTTATATAATTTATTTGGCTGTTACTGGGTAAAATAAAACCCACAGTTTGTAAATTATATCTGTGCCTATATGTTCCTGGCTGCTTGGTCCATAAGTACTGTAGTGTCAGGAGTGGGATCAAACTGTTAAAAACATGTTGTTGTTTTGTTCCACCATTTTTTTTCTTCAGTTTCTAAAGAACCATGCAGAGAGGAGGAAGGAGTGTGAAAGCAGTCTGAGGAGATGTACAAAGCCAGCAGATGGGTTAAGAAGGAGGAACTGATGGAGACCAGGAGGAAAATGGAGCTTCTGGAAGGGTAAATAGCCCTGAGGGTCAAGGTAAGGAGCTGACAATATCAGACCTGATCTCTCCTCTTCGGTCACATATGGGGCAGCAGGAGGCCAGAGAGGCTAAACAGAAGGAGGAGGATGATACGATTATGATAAGGTTAAGGCAGCCATTCTTTATACATGTGATATTAATCCTGAGACATATAGGCAGAGATTCTGCTCTCTTGAAGAAAATCCTGTTAAAAGCGTTGTATGCACAGTTAATGTGCAGCTGATTCAGTCTTTTTCTGATTTCTGTGTTCACTGGAAACTAAAGAAAAAGGACTTTGGCAGGTTAGCTCAATGGTGGGAAGCTGGAAAAATGCAAATCAGGATTTTCTGTCAACAATATACCACTTTGAGGAGCTGGAAAGAGAAATTCATATATTAGAAGGCAGAATTATTAATGGGTCGGATAATGGTGACAGGGCTTGGAGTGTGGGGAGGAAGACCTTGGTTGCCAATAACTTGGCCACTTCCATACTCTGGTACCACAACATTGTTGTTGATCCTTCAGAGACATTTGTCAAGGATATCCAAAAAGACTGATGGACTTTCAAGCTTCAAAAAAACACAGAAAATCTGAAAATGACAGATTTTATCTTGAACTCTTAAGCAAGTAAAGGTGCTGTACAAACACACAGTACAGAAAGACAAAGGACTGCTCGATTATGGAAAAAATCATAATCACGATTATTTTGGTCAATATTGAAACCACAATTATTTAACAGGATTACTCACTGACCTTGAAAACACACTGCAGTTATTGCACTTAAACAACAGTGAATACCTTGAAATCTAGTGCACTTCTATAATCTCTTGAAAATAAATACTAGATTGAAAATAAAATATAAACATATAAATAAAATACAGAATATATAAATAAATTGCAATATAAATAATTAAACACAAATAACTAAATAGATAAATAAATAGAAAGGTAATGCCAGTTATCACGACTAATAATACTAGGAAGAAATAGGACCAAGTTATAAATAAAATAACTTTGCTCCCATTTTAGTGACTGCCACAACATACTAACAGATGCTGTGCATGTTTTCAAAAGCTTTGTTATTAACATTGGTAGGGATGATGTGAGTCAAACCGGCTTCTGGGTGGGAGGTGTCGAATTGGGGTCCAGCTAATTACAGCCACTATTGGCAGGGGCATCTCCCTACCATCCCTTGCTAATCATGCCCTGTGACTGATCAGGACATAATGGCTGTTATTTGATATTTGGTAGGCACATGTCCCTACTGTCCCTACCTAATTCTAAGAATTGTTTTTTGTTGATTTCACTGTTTTTGTGATTGTTTGGAGCCAAAATCAAAATCAAAATTCCATTAATTGCACAGCCCGAGCAAGACAAGTTGTTTTGTGACTAATTCAGGAGTCTCCTGACTCCTGCTTATTTACAGCTTAGATTACCGTTTATGTGGCAACAGACTAACAAGGACTGTAATAACAATCTCCTCTGTGAAAGACCAAAGTCTGACTTAAAGCTTAACCTTTAACAGAGTTTAAACTAACTCAAATTCAAAGATGCTGGAATTTTCTAGTCTTACAAACCCAAGCACTTAAGACTACTACTTCTTCTTTTGGCTACTTCCTTTAGGGGTTGCCACAGTGAATCATTTGCCTCCATCTCACCCTATCCCAAGCATCCTCTTCTGTCAACACCAACACTCAGCAAGTTATTAGATATCTGCTCTCATAACCTCCATGAACCTCCTCTGTGGTCATCCTCTTTTCCTCCTGCTTGGCAGCTCCAACTGCTGAGCTGAGCTGTCCTCATTTTAAATCCTGTCCATCCTGGTCACTCCCAGTGAAAATGTTAAAATCTTCAACTCTGACAACTCCAGCTTTGCCTCCTGTCTTTTTGTTAGGGTCACCATTTTCAACCCATACAGAAGGTCTCACTACCATCCAGCTGACCTCCCCTGTCACTCTTGTTGCTATCCATCTGTCACAACTCACCCCGAGAGTCATCTCCACCCACTTCCCCCAGCCTTCACTCTCTTTTTCACCTCCCTTGCACACGATCCATATCATTGGATGGTTGACCCCAGGTAAATCAAAGCACTTAGGACTACAAGACCCGTTTATCTATGTATTCATACAGAGCTTTATTCTGTCTTTCTCTGTAATTATTGTATGGTGTTTACCTGACAATAAAGAATGCCTTAAGGCAACTGTTTTTTGTGATTTAGCACTATTTAAATTAAATTAAATTGAAGATCCACTGCCAATTTATAATCACCAGTTAACCTACCATGTATGTTATGACAGAATGTCCGTACTCGATCCTCACACACCTCACAGACACAATATGCGTTGTTAACTTCAGGCTTTATTTTTATTTCTTTTTACACCTTGTGGATTTTTCTGCCCACTCGTACTCCACGTCCTCTCCTCTCTCTTTCCCAGCCTATACCATGTAGAAAAGAACACTCAGTATCGTCCTCAGCCCAGTCAGCTGACCCACCAACCTCACCTGACACCACACCCTGAACCCGCTGCCCGACCCTTCCCCTGCAACCGAGCTCTAAACCATACCCCACCACACATATCTTTAGACTGTGGGATACACGTAAAGATCCTACCATACCAGGAGAGTCAAACCCAGAATGCACTTGCTGTGAGGCAACAGTGCTAACCACTGTGTCACCATGCTACTCTTAGCTACAGTGTGATTGAGTGCATTAAAGTGCATTTTAAAAACATTAAAGGAGTGCTCAGTGTATTAAAATGTAGTGTGAAAGGATCCTGACAAAGCACCTGCATTTGTAGGTGACAAGTCAGGAGTGTGAATGTGTTGTCTTGATGTCTTGCGAGCCTGGCTTTGGAGGGTCAGAGTTGTGTTGGCGGCCTGGGAATGAACAAAAGGACTCTCTGCAGGGGTGGTCATATTGTCTTGGCTCTCCAGTCTTTAAAAATGACACAATACAAATTATCTGAACAGGGGTGTACCCTGCCTCTTGCCCTATGACAGCTGGGATATACTTCAGCCCCACATGAACATGGAAATGGATGGATGGACAATACAAATTCTCTGAGTAAAGAAAACAAAGAAAATTTGTAAAGTGACCCTGAGCTGGAGTCTTAAAATCTTTCACTTCATGGTGCTAAAAGTTTCTCTATTACTCCCTGAATGAATTTACATCCTAAATGTTCCTTTGGATGCAGATTAAAGGGTATTATTCACAAGAAAAGGGGATAGAGATTGAATAACTACAAAACTAATAAGGGAAATGGTTAGAGTTTCTTTACATTCCCTTCTTATGAAGTGAGGGAGAGATTTTGCTATATTTGGCTCCCATCAACCTCAGATCACATCATTTGCACCATTCAATAAAACAGTAAATACATCAGCATGGGCTCCGAGGCCTCTCTACAGCAGAAACACAACACACACAAAGATGATCAGCAGAGACAGAGGGATTCTTGATGATTTTCTAATCGGGTTTATTCCTCTTTCCTGTCATTAGTCAAACGATGACAAATCCATTTGATCTCCACTGTGTGATGTTATTTGAACTTCACTGGGGAAACTCTCTCCTCTCCTGCCCAGATGAGCCTGAAACCTGAACCCTCACATTCCCTTTTTTGTTTAATTGAAGCATTGAGAGGCAAATTAAACAATAGCCTAGTGTAATTAAATCTCAGCAATACCCTGTTGTGGTAGTTTCAGCTATAATGATGTTTTTGCCGCGCTCCTCTCTCCTGTTCCCCACCAATTAAAACTTGCTAAAGAGCATAAAGACAGCTGGATCGAGTTCTGCTTAATGCCACTGTTGTGGTTTTTGATTCGTCCTCCTGTGGCACTGAAATCCAATAAATGGTATAATTGTGGTTCCTTAATGACAAGACACAGGTGCAGGGTGATTTGTTTTTCTTGATTTGGCGTCCTGGATAAGATTTACACAAGACAAAAAAAAAAAAGTTACTTAATTGCAACAGAAAAAGACAGTGATGTGAAAAGCATGTGTGGAGATTTATTTATGAGCAAAAGTAGTGCTCCAGAAGTCAGTACTGAATAAGTTTTACTAGAAAATACCACATTAAAGGAAAAGAGTATATTCCTTGTAATATAAATTTTAGATCATAATTGAAAAAAAATAATTGTATTCTAAAATTACACAAGGGCTTTGCAACTTGATATGTGGTAATACCTTAATTTAAATTTTGACACAATAAAGTGACAAACATATTTGTGATCCCTTGTTTTGTGTTTTGTTCTGTTTGTTGTTTGTAGCATCTCTGTGCCCTTTTCTTACTTCTTCCAACCATTCATGATGACCGCCCCCCACTGAGCCTGGTCCTGTCACCAAGTTCATAAGGACTCATTTTATTGAGATTCTCTCTCTAATTTTATAGCAGTTTAGCAGGAGTTGGCTGAAACAGCCATTGCAGATCACTGTGTTCATGCAAATCAACAGACTAATACCAAACTAATTTTATAGACTAACCCTGTTTCTTTGGGGGGGGGGGGGGTATTGTGGACTCCGGATGCACCTGAGCACAATTGCTCCCCACTGGATGCTGTGGTGACAGTGTACAATCTATCAGCGAGGTTGACAAAATTGTGTGTGATGTTTAGAGAGATCAATTAAAGCATTCTTGCCTCTGCTCCTACTGCTGCAATTAAAACGTACCAAAGTGAACGCCGTCTCTCTTGTTTCTTTTTAAACAGTGTTCTGTCACAAAGCGTCCGGCCTGTTTGCATCAATCCTTTACGTCACTCTCATCTTGTGACCACAATTAGTTATTGTTGCAGGAAGGGCCACTTGCCTTCGATCCCATTGGAAACTGTAGTGTGTCATGGATATGTCTGTCTGCTTTTAAGAGTGGCTGGACCTTGTCAAGCTGAAAAACCAGATTTCTCTGGTTGTTTGCGCGTGCTCATTGTGGATAAACCTCTGGTCTTTGACGGGATACTGATGGGAGATTAGCAGGCTAGTAAAGCTGATACTGGCTCTGCTTTTACTGCTGTGAGATCAGTTACGAATGATGCTTTGTATGGAGAACAAGCTGCAATTAGCAAATAGATGCACTTCTGTGATTTATCATCATAACAGATGCATTTTCCTCTAACTAACCATCTTGTCCAACATGTGTGATGCAGAAAAGGAGTTTGAAAAAACTGTTCAACAATTCCTTTAGCACTTTAGCAAGGAAAGCCTTGATAATGGACTAGAGATGTCAAATCCAACTTAATAAAACAGCGGTGGAACAGATACAGGCTCAACCAGCACTTTCAGATTAGTGTCTCTGGAAATCACTTTGTGGACCAAACGTGCAAAGTTTAACCAGTTGTTCTGCCAACACACCACCTTCATTTTTAATTAATATTTTAATTCCCCTGTGGAGCTTGACAGTTAATCATATTGCACAGAGCTCAAACCCTTTAATTTAGCTTTTTTGTTATTAATATTTTTTTTTAAACTTTCTTTAAAATCAAAATGTAGGGTTGTTTATCTGAGTTCATTAACATCTGTTTTTCAGCAACATGTGGTCCTCACAGGACAGCTGCTACAAGTATATGATTTTATAAAACATGATGCATTACTGTAGATTAAACAGATGAAATGTTTGAAATGCTCTCAGCCTTAAACATCTTAAGCAGTAGGCTTAATACTGTATAACGAGTATAACACTGACAGGGAGCATTTTCCTGCAGAATAATTATTTTTAGTACTGATAATTTGTGTTGAATTTGCCAGTAATACAGTTTAATGCATAGTGAATTGTTTTCATAGTATTTTATTAATTCTGTTGCTAAAAAAATGGTTCTAAAAATTCCTTTAGCAGACCTCATTGTCAGTTAATAGTAAATAATTATAGACACTACAGGTGGTTAGCACTGTTGCCTCACAGCAAGAAGGCCTAGGTGTGAATCCACCTTGGCTGGGGCCTTTCTGTGAGGAGTCTGCATATTTGCCCTGAGTCTGCGTGGGTTTTTTCTGGGTACTCTTATTTCCTCCCACAGTCCAAAGACATGCGGTTAGTGGGGTTAGGTTAACTGCCCATGAGCGTGAATGGTTGTCTGGCTCTCTGTGTTGGCCCTGCGGCAGGCCGGCGACCTGTATGGAGCGTTCCCTGCCTCTTACCCTATGATAGCTGGGATAGACTCCAGCCTCATGCAACCCTGAAAAGGATAAGAGAATGGATGGATGGATGGATGGATGGATGGATGGATGGATGGATGGATGGATGGATGGATGGATGGATGGATGGAAAGTAGATATTTCTTTAACTATACCTGTAATAATATTTTACAATTCTTCATCCAGGAGGAGTGCAGAAAGATTAATGCATCCATGTAGAGGCTGTCAGCATATCCAAAAGAATAAAAGACAAGCAGCAGAAAACAGTATTTTAATGTCCAATTTGTCTTGTTACATAGTGAAAGAAGTGTGTGTGTGTGTGGTGGTGGTGGTGGCCACTGTTTTATAATAAAAATAAAATAGTATGCAGCACTGATGGGAAATAAAGTTTGGTTGGATGCAGTCCATCAGTCAGACAGCTGCCTTCCACAAACTAGATTCATGTAGGAGTAATTCATCAACTTCTCCGAATGGATGAGATAAAAAGAAATAATCAACACTATGACTAACTGACACTAACTGACAGTTGATAAAGCTGTTTTTCATTTTTACTTCATATTCATTGCAGTTTCAGTAATTAACTACACAAAAGGTGTAGTAAAAAATTAATTACTTGAATCACTATACAAATGTAACTACGAGGAAGTGACTGCACAAGTTAAGTTTAATTGGTTTGCCTTAACTAGTTTAATTAGTTAATTACTCCCCAACAGTGTCAAGCTGTGCAGAAGTATATACAGCCAAATTCTAAGGTTATAATTTCTGTTCATTAGTAAGCACCTTCTAAGCACAGAATTGAAATCACCATCTCATGAATGCACTTTAGTCATTTCTGTGGTGCCTATGTCGCTGCTTGTTTCTTGCTATTGTTTCATTCATTTGACTCAGGCCAGTTTTAATGTTAACACATTTAATGGTTTTTAAATTGTTTCCTTATAATATTTAAAAAAAAGAAGAAGAAGAAGGGGGTCAACATACAGAATCAATATGTTACATGAGTTTATATAGCATTCTAAATGTTATTTGTATGTACAATAGTACCCTAGACTTAAAGTAAAATAAAAAATAAAGTAAAAATAAAGGTTTAGAAATGTTGCGATTGCTATCACATTATGTCTCTATATATTTGTATTGATGAAGAAATCTCTCCTTTTCTGTGACAGGGCTGGTTGTTTAACTAGTGTCTGTACAACTGAGTGGCATTCAATTATGAGCGCTATTATCAGCCTGGAGGTTAGAGCCCTGTCTAATTCACTCCTACTCTGTTGTCACAACATTAGGAGCCCCCCATCCCCCAGCCCAACCCCCCGTTTTCTGCTCTGTTATCTAAACTACACACATTGGCAATCTGATAATAACACCTGATAATGATGTCTACCCCACCTCCTCTGCTGCCCACCCCCCACAAACCCATCCCCAGCTAAATGAAAGCAGGGAGCAGATGAGCTGCTCCTACGCTGCTTTAACAGCGTTAAAGTGTTGGGGCAGGTACGATTTCCTATCAATTTTATTCAGGAGGAAACACGAGACCCGCCAGCATCATTAGTGAGCAGACATAATGTAATCACTCATGACCGAGATGTGTGTGTGTGTGTGCTTGGCAAGGGGGTTGGTAGGCCTAGATTACATATTACAACAGCAGCAGCGGTTATTAAAAGTGAACTTTTTGGACTTTTTCTGTGTATGATTTTGTGTGTGTGTGTGTGTGTGTGTGTGTGTGTGTGTGTGTGTGTGTGTGTGTGTGTGTGTGTGTGTGTGTGTGTGTGTGTGTTAGCATCAACACTGGCAATTGAAGGTAGACTTGTTTTAAGACGTGGGCATCAAGAAGATTGAAGGTCAAAGGTCATTCATTTATTACAGCAAAGTGTTAGATGTACAGTGGGTGGGGCAAGGAACAAAGGTAGGAAAAAAGGAAGCAAGGAGAAATAAAAGGAAAGTAGCCAAAAAAGAAGATGAAACACATCAAGGAAGTATGAATAAAAAAGAAGGTGACAAGAGTGAAAAGAATGAAGAGACAAAAGAGAGACCGGGAAAACAAACAACAGGAGGAAAAGCCAAAGGAAAAATGCAAGTGTGTGATGAAATGGAAAAAAGCAGAAAAACACTGAAAGAAGGAAGGCAGGCTATTTTCAGCTGCTCTCCCATTCCATAACAGGCAGCTGCACATGTTTGATTTTACACCAGATGCCATTCCTGATGGATTGTCAACAAATCATCATCAATCATCATGGAATTGAACCACCACCCTTTCAAATGTGTAACCCACTACACCACAGAGCCACACTGAAAGAAAGAAGGAAATGGGAGAAAAAGGAAAAGAGAGGAGCAACTGCTTGAAAAGGGGGAGAGGTATGAGAAAGATATGGAAAGAAAGAGCGAAGGAGGAGGAAATCAAGAAAATGAGACAATGAATTAAGGCAAGATTGCAGGGGAAAATGATAACCAATTCATAAATTTCTGCACACCTGGAAGGGGTAAGAAGTGCGTTTAAGGAAAATTTCCACAACAATTTAAATATAGTTCTTGAACACTGTCTTGCTTACCACTGATACACTTATTAAGTCACAAAGTTTTGATCTGTCAGTGTGTGGGAGTTATATTTAAAAAGATGAGAAATAAAAATCATCTTGAGTAAAGATGAAAGGGGATCAGATCAGAAGAGGTATTAAGGTGAAGGGTTAAGGGAAAAGGAAAAGTGTAATTAGGAGCGAGAGAAAAAATTGAGGAAGAGATGAAAAATTGCGGAGAGCAGGAGAGGAAATACGGTGAAGAGAAAGAAAGAAATTTCACTTCAATTCAATTCAATTTTATTTATATAGCGCCAAATAACGACAGTCGCCTCAAGGCGCTTTGTATTGTGAGTTTGAGACCCTACAATAAAGAAAGAAAGTGCACCAAATATCAGAGTAGAGATGAGATGTGAAAGGGTGATAAATGTAAAAACAAGTATGTGAAGAGATGAAATTAGAAGAAAACAGGAGTGGGTAGAAAAGCAAAGAGGAAAAAACAGAGAGGAGTGCTAAAGAGGAGCAATCAAAAATGTCAGAAAAGGAGAAGAAGTGAAGAACATGAGCTATGAAAAAGCCGGAAAAGTAAGCAGGAAAGGTGAGGAGAGGAAAATTGAAAAGAGGATGAGTGAGAGATGAAGAGAGAGATGAACAGATAAAAAAATGGGAGAGTAGAGGTAAACAGGACAAGGGAAGAGATGGAAAATGAGATGAAGGGCAGGAGAGAAAAGGAGACAAAAAGAGGAGAACAGCAAAGTAGGAGGGAAAACAAAGAAGCGGAAGGGAAAAGTGTAGGAGAGGAGAGGATAAGGGAGAATTGAAATGTAGAAGAAATGGAGAGGAGTGGAAATGAGGAAAAATGATGATATGAAAGAGGAGAAAAAAAGGTGTGGAGAGGAAAGAAAAGAGGGGAAGCGTGACCAGAAGTGGAGAGCCTCTTTATGCGTGATGCATTAGGTCATAATACATAAAATTCTTCCAATGTACCATTATACTCCCCATTCTCTCTCTCCTTCTGTGTGTGTGTGTGTGTGTGTGCGTGCGTGCGTGCACAGAAGAGGGCTGTTTGCAATTCACATGTTCATACTGCAATTTTGTACTTCGACTTTTTTCGTCCCTGTGGTTGTGCATCACTGATAAGCTCCATTAACTCACTCACATTACTGTTTATTTGCATTAAATAAGACATTGAGTCAGATAGTCAGCGTTTACAGGTCAATATGAAGCTGCCATACATGTGTTGGGTCAACAGAGTTGTTGATCTATGACTCAGTTATTGAACACACATTGTTTCAAATAATCCTCTACCAGTGCTGGTGATGCCTCTGACTTGAGAGGGAGACTCAGTCAGTCATATATAATTTAATGTGAACAGCCAGAGTAACTCAGCTTCCTGTAAATGCCCTGATACTCCGCTGGTTCCACGTACAGATACCAGAGGCTCTCAGGTCTTTCCCCCCTCTTTCAAATGAATCAGTACTTCTAAATTATTTTCATTTAGAAGCTTTTTTGGAATGGGTGTTACATTAATTAGCTAAATCATCTGTTTGCAATCTGTGTGCTGTGTTTTGGAGGCCTGAATGGCCAGGAAAAGATGCTGAGTTTTAATTTTGTGGTTGCAATGTGCAATATCACCATAGAAAAAACACATATAACAGATAGATATTGCCACCTTGACAGTCACCACTGGTTTCAGACTCTGTATTTTGAAGCTTCAACATTAGCTTTTGGCTGCTGCCATATTAATTTTTTGGAGCCAGAAGTAAGATGAGAGGGCAGAGTGCAAAGTTATAAGCTAATGCTTAAAGTATAACCACCTGCATTCATAAATTTTATAGGTGCAATGCACAGACACAAATACTTTCTAATTAGTGCTAAGTAACAGACCAAATACTATAATTTTGTTCACCAAAACTGAAATTTTGGTGAAGGAAAATTTGTCAGAATTTAAGACATTAAGACACATGCTTGTGAGGTATAGCTACAGTTCCCTGTGTTGGAACACTGGCCACACATGTAACTGTATCAAATTCACTTTTGGAACAGTTTTTGCCAGTATAATATTTTGTACCTGAACATTGTAAAAGGCAGGGGTATTTTCTTTTCTTTAAGTTTTTGCCACACCAACAAAATTATCCCTAACCCACCCCACTTGCCAGATTTGACTCTGTGCGACCTTTTGTATTTCCCCAAAATAAAATTAAAGTTGCTGCTTTTAAGTTGCATCTCTTACAACTGCTGTAGGAGTTGTGGGAGATGCTGGAGCCTATCCCTGCTGACAGTGTGATCGATGGGGTTACACCCTGGACAGGTCATTGGTTCATCACAGAGCAAACACATAGAGCCAACCATTAGATTCAGTTGGCCTCTCTCAAAATGTAAATGAGCCCACCCACCACTTTAATCACACTCTGGATCTTGCTCTGACATATGGCATAGAAACTGAAGACTTAACAGTATTCTCTGAAAGCCCTCTTTTTTCTGATCATTTCTTAATAACATTTATATTTACTTTAGTGGATTACAAAGAAGTGGGGAATACATTTCATCATAGCAGATGTCTTTCTGAAAGTGCTGTAACTAAGTTTAAGGATGTAATTCTTCCATTATTATCCTATTCAATGCCAGGTGCCAACACAGTGAAGAGCAGCTACCTAAACTCTGCTCTCATGGAGGTAGATTATCTCATCAATAGTTTTACATCCTGACTTTGCATGACTCTGGAAACTGTGGCTCCTCTGAAAAAGAAAGCTTCAAATTAGAAGTGCTTAACTCCCTGCTATAACTCAGTCTCAATGTTTATTAACTGGCTATGTACCACAGGCTTTTAAGATGGCGGTAATTAAAGCATTAATAAAAAAATAATTCACCACTTGACCCACAGCTAGGTCTTAGCTAATTATAGAGCAATCTTCAACCTTCCTTTTGCCTCAAAAATTCTTGAAAGAGTGGTCATAGAAAAGCTAACTGATCATCTGCAGAGGAGTTGAAGAGTCAGGTTTCAGAATTCATCACAGTACAGAAAGAGCATTAGTGAAGGTTACAAATTATTTTCTTATGGCCTCTGACAGTGGACTCATCTCTGTGCTTGTCTTGCTAGACGTCAGTGCAGTGTTCGATATTCTCGACCATAATATTTTATTACAGTATTAACTTCTGTAATAAAAGGTACTGCACTATAGTAGTTTGAATCATATTTATCCAATAGACTCCACTTTGTTCATGTAAATGGGGAGTCTGAAGCAAGAGTACTGACAGTGATTAGAATGAGAGAGCATATTTCTTTCATATTGGCTTCTCTTCACTGGCTCCCTGTTAAATCCAGAATTGAATGTAAAATCCTTCTTCTCACATCCACAGTCTTGAATAATCAAGCTGCACCTTAGGTTTCATAGTACCATGTCACCCCAACAGAGCAGTTTGTTCTCAGACTACTGTTCTCAGATTGCTTGCAGTTCCTAGGAGAGTAGAGGAGCCTATCCCAGCTGTCACAGGGCAAGAGGTGCGGTACACCCTGGACAGGCTGCCAGCCTATCACAGCCGAGTCCTATTGCAGCATAAATAAAGAACGGCTCAGGGTCACCTGATCTAGTCCAAACTATAAGCTTTATCAAAAAGGAAAGTTAAGCAGATGGTTACCAGAAACTTCACTAGGAAGGTCTCCATTGTTTGCACTCTGTTTACTTTTGTGTTTTTAAGATGAATGTGACAAGTTTTTTTTAGTGTGTACGCTTGCTAATAAAAGAGCATTTATTAATTAATATAACATAACATACGAGGCATGAAAATGCATCAAAACACTATATAAAAGATAATGTGAAATGCATATATAAATACTATCTGTCAAAGGATGGGCTGTGTGACAGGAAGGATGTAGGCCCAAAATGCAGTTTTATTGCTGGGCTTTTACAAAACACAAAGAAATGCAGGTCAGGAGTAAATTATGCAAAAACCGGGATCTTCTAGTAAAAACAAGAACACGACAAACAAGAAAAAGACGGAGAGAATAAAACAAACACAGGATAACGAGAAGATGGGGAAAAGGGGGGGAACACAGCTGAGAATAACATAATGACTTGGGAAGAGTTAAACTGCATAGAAGAACAGCTGCCATAGTGAAACAGGACGAGAACGACGGAACGGTGAGACAAGATTAAGTTGACCGAACCACAAACACAGATGAAGACTCAGCCGGACACGGAGGGAGGCAGGAATAAACAGAGATTTAAGGAATAAGGGAATAACACAAACCAGACTGAAACCAAGAACAGAAGTAGATGAGAACTAAAACCTGAAAAAAACTAGAATACAGAACCATAATCAATAAACTAAAAAACAAGAGAAAGCCAAAATGTCCCAAAACACATAATGAAAGGATCTAAAAAGACTGAAATACAAAGTGTAGATATTCAAAGGTTTATTTCCTGGTAACAAGAGGGACAGAAGAAGACAGAGAGAAGCATTTTAATGTCAGGACAAAATCAATACCAGTAAACTAATGGGTTACAAGGAACAAGAGCTGGCTTAAATGTTCTGTGTGTCAGGACTTTATTGATGGAGGATCAATACAGCATAAGTGATCCCAGATCTGCTTATTTTTATTTTTTTTAGGGCGGCTTGTGCAGCCTTATATACAGAAGGATTTTTTTGAAGGAAGAATGATTGCAGTCCACACACACACACATGGATGCATGCACGCACACACGCGCGTGCACACACACACACGATAAAACATTATCAGTTACCTATTAATTTTTACATTCATTCTTAACTTTGTCACTTCATCTGAAACAGGTCAAGCTCAGGCCAGTTTCTTCTACTGTCATCTTCTGAAAACCCCCTCCAGATCATTCTTGTTTATTATTTTAGAGCTTCTGGTAGATGCTATATGTACAATATATACATGTTATAGAGGAAAAATTTTGTATCTTAAAAGATTACATTTAAAGCACAGCTTATTTTAATTTGCACTTTAACTGTCAGTATTAAATGTAATTTTAGATTTACTCATTTCACAAAATGACATCTTAATAAATGTTCAGTGTTCAGTAATGTTGATGAATAGAAAGGAAAATCCCGAGCTTGGACCAGATGCTGCTGAACCGATTACTTTAATGTCAGACACACACTCATAGCTGAAGGTAACAAATATGCTGAGGGGATTTCCTTTCCCACCCACCACTCTGTGTATGTGTGCGTGTGTTTGTGTGTGTGTGTGTGTGTGCGTGCACGGTTGTTTGTATGGTTGCACAGGAGCATCCACGCATTTTTGTGTCTTGAAATTGACATTTAGTTTGGTGTAGGCCTCCAGTAATCTGAGGCAGTGAATTAAAGGTAAACGGTGGGTGGAGAATAAATATGCATGTTTTCATGTCTATACTTAGCTTACAAGCAAAATATGTGTTTGTTAACTCGACTGTTCTTTAACACAGCACATGGCAGACCTGTGTGTTAAAGAAATGTTAAAGAATACAAAATCCACCCTAAAACCTAAATTGTTTCAGTTATTATATATGACACTGAATGAGTGGGCGAAGGAAAGTTCTATGGCTATGCTGTGGCATCTTCAGTACTATCACTTTTGCTTGACAGCATTTTGAAAATAAAACTATGACTCACACTAACTCAACTTAATGTTAAAAGGCCACTAACAAACTTTTAAAAACTAGAGCTGCTGCGGGTTTGTATACACTACCATCCAATTAAATTACATTTTACATCCATTTCCATTCATTTCAAATATATATTGCTATACTTTCCATAAAGCTGATTCTAGTAGAAGACAACTGTAGCCATTGCAGTGCTTCAAATACAACAGTCACAGCAAAGAGGCTACAAACTGCAAGACATGCATACCTCTCACACACATCTTCAACTTGATACTGAATCAATATCTTCAAGACTGATTCAGAAATTTCATCAGAAATCTCTTCTTCTGTTCCTCACTGTGATGCTGCATAATGACGAGAAAAGTGTTTTTGCAGAATGTCATAACACTGTGACATCTTCCACTGACCTCTTCAATATAAATATGATCATTTCATTCTGTTAGACATTTGAGTGACATTTTGTCCTAAATATATTGAAATTTTATAGCTGAAAATATCTTTTTGAGAGTACAAAAATTAGGCCAGGTTTGCCAAGATTCTTTTTCAATTCTCCACAGTCTACCATCTATCTATTCCAACTAAATTAGTTGAGCTTACATAAAAAAAAGATTTATATAACCAGGTGACTGTGATACCACATAGGCACTGACTAAGTGCACTGAATAAAGTGATATTTTAATGCTTCCATATTTTCCCAAGTTAAAATTAAAACCAAAGTAATTTTTTTTAAGCCAAACAAGAACGACAAACACACACATGCACAGAAACCTCTTGCTGCGAGGAAGCAATGCAAATCACTACACTACTGTGCAAATTATTAGTTCATGTTAAAGCATTTTATGTAAGGGAGTTTTAAGAGCTTTGTTGATAAAGTGAAGGAAGTGGGTGGTATTTTATAACTGCATTAAAAATGTAACAAAAACATTATAATTTCTAGTAATTCAATTCTTGAAATCACAAGCTGATCTGACATTTGTGTTATATCTTCATACCATAAATATTGATCGGCCCCATTTCCACCTACATATGGCAGCTTTTGTTTTAGTGTGGATTTGTTTTTTGAGCCATTTTTTTTAATAGCAGATTGTGAGTGGAATGAAAATGAAGGCATATTTACAGACAGAAATAACTCCCACCATCAGTTTTCATTGTGTCTTATTATTCACATTTTAGTGGAATAATATCTTTATATTAATTTTTCTAAACATTCATCCTGATAAAGATGAACCAGAGAATTTGGAGATATGGATGGATTATTTTCTTTGCATAGTAACACCCCTCTACCACCCTCTGTCACCTTGTCATAGTAGCCTCTTTCTGTCCCTTAGCTTTGTTCACAAACATGATTTATGCCAGAAATTAGCATACAATCAGAGTTCATAACATTATCTTTATTTCTCTCATTCATATCATTCAACTGCACAATGAGGCCTGTGAATTTGATTTGTCATTTTATCAACTGAACTAATTGATTTATGTTGAACCGCCCAGCCTCCGCGAAGATGGAAAGTGGAAAAAAAGCAGTCAAGTTTTAATGCTGATGGATGGTCAATAACAGGGGTCTGACAATGTGGCTGAGGGTCTTGGAAATATTAACATACAAACCGTATGTTTGTAGCATTCAAGTGTCTTTTGACAAACAAGGGTCAGGGTTTTGGTTCTGGGGGTCAAAGAAGATCAGAGTTGACCTTTGACCCCAAAGTTTAGCCAGTCATTAGTAACTGTCCTCTAGTTGTTAAAAGTTTCAAAGTGTGTCTTCTCTGTTCACCAAAAGCTCAGAGACTACAACATAGACGGCATCCATAATCCCATAGATAACATATCAATGGGATTATGGATTATGATTATGTAATGCTCTATGTGATATTTTAATTGCTACTGAAAAGAAAAATTATTTCCCACGAAATAAGAAGCTAATGAAATCACTTTTCTAAGTCTTTGGGTCAACAATATTAGCTTATGACAAATGTGGCACGGTCAAGGTTAGGAAAGGTTAGATTATAGTTAGAATTAGTTTGTTAATGATGTAAATCTTGTGGACAGTTCTGCATTAAACAACAAGACAAATGTTAGATAGTTTGCCCATGGACTTGGACAGAGCACTAAGTGATTTGGGTGAGGTGGAGATGGAGAGGGGAGGGGTTGCACCAATGAGTCTGCAAGTGAGAATGACAGATACGTGGTGAGATTTAAAGTACGCAGAGTGAAGGCTGATTGCCTTGAAGAAAGCGGGCAGAAAGATGATTGGACTAGAGCAATGATAACAGCTTTGAGTTTATAGGCATGTGAAAATGTAAGTAATGTGAAGAATAAACTTGTAGTTGAACCCCAGGAAAGCAGATGAGTGATTGCAGATCTTCTTTATTGAACTTACACATAAGTTTCATAATACTTGTGTTAGGATTTTTTTTTTCTGTTTTCTCTCTCTCTCTCTCGCTCTCTCTCTCTCTCTTTCTCGCGCTCTCTCTCTCTCTCTCTCTCTCTCTCAGTCTCTTCAGTTTAATTTTATTTATTCACAGCAACAGGTTTTTCAAGGTTCTTTATACTCTAAGCACAATATACAATATTAGATATACAAGCAAAACACAATATTAGAAAGAACCTCAATGATTGATCACTGGGATTTTCTGTGCAGCACTGGGCAAAATTGAAGAGGAGGAACTCCTTTTTAACAGAAAGATCTCCATCAGAACCACAAACAAAACAGCGTGCATAAGCATTCTTGATATATACAACAGAAAAATTTAAACACTGGTAGGGTAATGTAAGCTATACAAATGATTGCTTGTGGCTTTAATACTAGTACAAAAACTGCCTCACTCAAAAGTCATAGGCTATTAGGGCCTAAATTTAGTGTCCGGTACAAGAATTGGTCGAGTATATCTGATGATAGCCCATACAGTGTTTCTGACACTTCATCGTGTCCAGACAAAAAGACTAGACTGACATTTTTTTTCACCTTCTATTGAGTCATATGACAACTTGCATAGTAATCTGTGAAACAGAACAATAGGGGAACAAGCCATAACATTGTCTTCAATATGTTTGACAGATGATGCGGTATGCTTTGGCTCGTGAGGTGTTCCTTATCTTCTCTGAATTTCTCTTCCCATAATTATGGTACAAGATAATCTTGGTTTCTTCTGTTAAAAGATTTTTTTTTCCTGAACTTTTAGATGCTTTCTGACAAAGTTTAGTCTAATTTGTTCTTGAGTGTAACCAGGGTAACCTTGTTATAAATCCTCTGTATATACATTCATTGTTTTTTCTTCAATAGGAAAGAATTCTGTAATCAGTATTTAGTTGTCTTCTGTGGTCATTCGGTATTGCTGAGCTGGCCAGATCATTCCTCCTTTTTAACAAGAGCACTGCTGAGTGGGTGCCAACACTTGGCTGTTTTTGATTTGTAATGGGGGGAAGGGGAAGGGTGGGAGTGGCGGTCAAAGTGCTTTTATAATAGCCGGTGAACAAGTTTGGGAAATTGAACATTATGCATTTATGGTGTAAATTTGAATATCCTAGGTGTGATTGTCCTTTAGTTACTGTTCACAAGATCTTCAGAAAATTAGACTTCTGACCTTTACCCTCAGATCAAGAGTACCAAGATTCAGACTTGTCTGAGAATTTTAATAGATGTATCTATGATGTGAATTAGAACATCCTACAGACACTGCTGCCAATGCTACAGCTATGAAATTATCTCAATGTTTTCTTTGAAACAGCTAAGCTAAAAATCTGTCATTTTCCAAATGCTTATGGACCTGATTGTAGGCTAGTGATTGGTCACTCACATGACAAATCACACCCTGAGGTTATGCCATCTTTTATCCACAGTTTAGGCTTTAGCTAACCTGTTATAAAATATAAATTAGCCAAATTGCATTACAATGAATTAATTGTAAGGGAAATTAACTGCTCTTGTATTTTCTTTTTAAGTTAGACTCTGGACGTTTAGTGGATTCATTTGAAATGACATAACATCATTTGTAATGGCATTTTAGAAGCATTTTTGGAGCTGCAGTATCTGTCATCAGTGGAGCGAATTTTTTGGTGTAAAGTTGCTGAAATTTAAAATTATAATGACACATTATGGTTAAGGTTTGGTTAGGTTTAGGTATAAAATGACTTTATTTTGTTATCCCCCGGCGCAATATAAAGAGAATATTGTTGTCATACCATCTGTCTGTCCGTCCATCATCTGTGAGGTTTTACCTTTCCGGTCTAAAGACTCTAAAAAGGAGCCATAAAATTTTGCATATGTGTTCTTTACTCTGATGTGCAACACTGTAGTCATGCGTCTGTCCATCCGTCTGGGCATCTGTCCATCTGGGAATCTATCCCTGAGGTTTCACCTTTTGGGTCTGGAGACTCCAAAACCACATGTAGTTGAGCCATGAAATTTGCCATATGTGTATTTCAATGGTATGCAACACTATATTCATGTTCCTGGATGTTTAGTACCTTTTGTACATTTTGGCTGTAGTTATCTGAAGTGGAGCATAAGCAATGTGAACGATTTCAGGCTGCCAAAGCTTTGATAATATATGCTAATGATATGCAGCCTTTTTCTCGGTCTTGATTGGTTTAGCCTAACTCAGTTCATTTCAATTTTATTTATGTAGTGCCAAATCACAATAAACAGTCATCTCAAGGTGCTTTATATTGCAAAGTAAAAACCATACAACAGTAACAATCATGTGATCATATTGTGCTGTGTGACTGACTATGCCTACTTGACCATTATTGACTGAAATGGAGAAAGTAGGGATTTGACAGTAGCTGACAGTAGCTACATAGTGAGAAAGTGGGTAATGCAACATCAGTACTAGGTTGCAGCCTTCTTGATTAGCCTGTGATGCCAACTTCTGATTGGCTAAGCATTGTCTATTATATTGGTCAGGTCATAAATAGCATATGCTATGACTCATCATTCAGCAATATTAAAGCCATACCTACTGCTCAGCAATAGTACTCAAATGTAAATAACATGGTTGCATTATGTTTTTTGCATGTTTGCCCTAAGATTATAGTGATGTTTTATATATAATTCACTGATATCAGTAGATAATGTAGTGTGGGTGCATTATGTACTAATATTCCTGTACAAACATGAGTATAATATGATGTAAATACCTTGTAAGTAAGCATCATGTCTGGCTTATTGTTATAGATTATATAAAAAGAAAGACATTGTGTAGTATACACCCTTGTACAAGAGTGCAGTATGCACTTTTTCTGATTTGTTTACCATGGAAATTTTTTGTGTCTGTTCTTGGATGTGGTTACCAAAAAGTAATTGTAGAAATGTTAGCTGTAATCACAGAATATCAAGCTCTTACAGCATTCTTAAAATGGCTTTGATTTAATGAGTATTGATAATATTGAAAGCATATTTTTGCTGGGATATGCATTATAGCTGTACTAACCCAAGGGTGGCTAAAATTATTTGGATAAAAATTTAGGGCAAGGCGTCCAAATTAGGGAAAAAAATTTTGCAGAAGATAATAAGCTGTCTTATGGATGGATTTCTATTATGAAATTGGGCTGACATTATCCCGACTTCTAACTTATTTGATATTTTAATTAATCGCGGGAGGATATTCCAATTGGTGATGGGTCTTGTTTTTATTTTAGAAAGAATGATTGTTTGCATTGAAATAAATCCTTAAAGTTAAGAGACGTTTGTCATTATGTTACAGAAAATAAACATTGTCATTTCTCAACAAGAAAATAATCAAGTCTTACCATTTGATGGAGCTTTCCTTTAAAGGCTAACTATTATCATTATATTTATACAACATAATCAACATATCAGATTGTTAATGTCATCACTCTCCTCAGTTTGTTCCACATAGTGATTCAAATCTAGCCTCCCACTTTTTTTTGTCTCCTTGCAAATAAGTCTAATCCAATCAGCATGTTATTGCTGTGACTCTCTCTGCTCAACAAGTCTATTAACATCACTAATGAGTGAACTTAATTGGTTGATTGGCTCATTTGGCTTGGGACCTGTGGATCATGTTTTTCTTTGATTCAGTCTGAGGTTACCACTGCTCAAATACTAATGTGCATACAACCACTGTAAATATCATACAGCTCATTCCAAGCTTCTAAACACTGACAGCATTGTAAAATAAATCTTAAGCATGATGGATCAGTCATAGTGCATTATTTGGTCCATAGAACCAACTAGTGAAATTTGTTTGGAAAAGGAAGGTATTTTAATACTGATTAATAATTTTTGTATCAATCCATCTATATGGCCTAACTAAGGGCTGGAAGTGAATCAGTTGCTATAGACTCCCAGGTTAAAATGCCCAACTTTACAAAAGAAAAAAAAACTGTTTACAGCCCAGTACTGTACAAAAACTGGCCTTGGACTCTAGCATTTTCCACTTTAATAACAGCAGTATGGGGGCAGGAATATTTCTAAAATTGGGCCATTTGGATTTTTTTAAGGCTTATTAAACAGGTGTTGCACCTTTGACTGCCTGGTGTGACATCCCAGCCTTTTGCTACTTGCTAGTCCTCACCCCTAATTTGACTCACTCAATTGGATTTCTCATACAGGCTCAAATATATACATAGTATATTTACTTAAAGTGGTACTGAAGCTTCCGCGGTGTCTTTTAACTTGACAAGGCCTATTAATGCCTTGTTAGCGATCATGATTGACTGCAACTGGCAGTTTCTCTTTGTCAGCATAGAAAGGATTTGTTTGACTGGAAACTGCTGGAACACCAGCATTACTGTCCAGATGGAAATGAGTTTTACATCACCATGGAGTGAGCGTGTGCTCACAAGAAGCCCCTGCTCCAAAATCGACACCTTTAAAACAACTGAAACTTGCAACTGCCTAAATAGACAAGCCAAATGCCTTCTAGAGAAAACCTTTATGGTCAGACGAAACAAAGGTTAAAGTATTTGGCCACAATGACAGGAGGTACAGAACCAGTCAAATGTTTCGACACACTCACCCACTCAATGGGTGAGTGTGTCCAAACTTTTGAATGGTATGTACTGTACTGTATTCTTGGAGGTGTACCGGTCAAGCATAAGAAAACTGTACTGACTGTCAAGCAAGGTGGTAGTAGCATCATACTTTGGGGCTGTTTTGCTGGCAGTGATACTGGTAGATTGGACAAAGGATAGGATGGATGAAATAATGAAGAAAGAGGACTACCTCCAAATTCTTCAATTTCACCTCAAAATAACAGCTAGATGGTTGAAACTTGTACACAACTGGGTGTTCCAGCTGGACAGTGATTCCAAACACACATCAAAATTGGTTTTGGAATGGATAAAGCAAGCTAACATTAATCTTCTGGGATGGCCTTCCCAAGGCCTTCCCAAGGCCCTGAACTCAACTCTACACAGAATAGAAATTTGTGGACTACACTTAAAAGTGAGGTCTTTGCAAGGAAACCAACCAATTTAAATGAACGTTACCAATTCTATCAAGAAGAGCGGCCAAATATCAAACCAGATTTACTATACTAGAAGCCTGTTGATGGCTACCAAAAGCATGTGGTTGAGGTGTAATTTGCTAAGGGACATTTAAGCAAATAATAGTGGGGGTGGATAAGTATATAGTATGTATATGTGTGTATGTATAATTTTGACCCTTTGTGGATTAGAAAAAAATCCAAAATAAATTCAAACTTGTGTACCTAATTCTTATTTTTTTAAAGTCATTAAAGATGTCTTTAAAAAATAAGAATTCAATTCAGTTACATTCAATTTACATTCAACTGTTAGGCTTACAGTCACACGACAGGGTAGGATTAGGGTGTCCATCACATAGTAGAATAGGGGTTAGGGTTATCATCACATAGAAGTTTACATGTAGGTTTAGGGTTTCCAACTTATAATTGGATAGGGGTGGAGTTAGAGAACAGCACAGTTTTAAGAAAACTGTTCTGTGACTGTAACCCCAACCCTAGCCTGGTCTGTGGTCATAACCCTAATCCTATCTTGTTCTGTGCCTGTGACCCTAACCCTAACCCGATCTGTGGTCATAACCCTAAGTCTATCTTGTTCTGTGACTGTAACCCTAACCCTAACCCTATCCTGTTCTGTGACTGTAACCCTAAGTCTATCCTGTTCTGTTTCTGTAACCCTAACCCTAACCTGATCTGTGGTCATAACCTTAAGATGCTTTGTATTGTGAGGTAAAGACCCTAAAATAATAGAGAAAACCCATCATTCAGATAATGAGCAAGCACGTGGAGACAAAAATGTCAAAAATGAACTCTAAAGATGTTCATGAAGTTATTATTTTATGCAATCCCCTTTCTTTCTCTGTCTTTAATGATTTGCTCTGTGTTAAATGTGTGACTGAAAGAGGAAATAATGTAAAAGTAAAACATATTTTTTTCACTCTCTTTTTTGTTTGCTAATGACAGATCTTGTGCATAACACTGAGGTTATTCATCTTCCAGCCCCCCCCCCCCCCCCCCCCCCCCCCCCCCCACACACACACACACACCTATGCACAGATAAACAGGATGTTGTAATTCAAATTAAAAAGCATGACTGATCTCACATTTTAACACAGCATGAAATTGTGAAAGTAAAACTTAATGAAGATGATAAGCTTTCACAGTGGCATCAATGAAGTCATCAAAGTAATGGTACATGTTTAATAATGCCTGAATGTCAGTCACCCATTAACAGGCAGTAAAATTTTATGATTCAAATTCAGTGGACAAGAATCTACATTTACACTCAGTGTGTGTATGTGCGTGTGTGCGTGCATGCACATGTGTATTTATACAGGTTACTCAACTGGTCAGGATCCTAATCACACAGACTATTTGAGAAGGGCCAAACCTCACAAGGCTTCAATGGTTAGGTGGAGATGCTTCTGATAGGTTTCCACTCATTACAGAACCTGAATGCATCAAATCTTGTAAAATATAAGAAGTTACACAGTATGCAAAGAGTGTAGCAAGCTATGCATGCAATACTACATTCTGGAAATGTGTCAGATCATATTGCTCATCCTTCACACGCCCATTTTAATTCATAGGGCTTAACATGATGTTGGCCCACCCTTCGCAGCTGTAGCAGCTTCAGCTCTTCTGGGAAGGCTTTCCACAAGGTTTAGGAGTGTGTTTAAAGGAATTTTTCACCATTTTGGGAAATGGTGCCACTGGTCCCACTCTGTGATATTACGCGGGCAACTACTTCGTGGCTGAGTTGTTGTTGTTGTTCCCAGTTGCTTCCATTTTATTTCTAATACTACTAACTGTTGAACATTTAGTAGAGAGGAAATTTCACAACTGGACTTGTTGCACAGGTGGCATCCTATCACACTACAATGCTGGAATTCACTAAGCTCCTGAGAGCAACCCATTCTTTAGCAAATGTTTGTAGAAGAAGTCCATGTGCCTAGGTGCTTGATTTTATTCACCCATGGCCATGGAAGTGATTGGAACACCTGAATTCAATGATTTAGATGGGTGAGTGCATACTTTTGACAATATAGTATATTTCTAATACGAAGAGTACCAATATTCTATTATACTGTGCCTGTGCTTCACACTTATATAACTGATTTTCAGTATTGGGTGTAATACACAACAAAAGGCATTGCTGTTATCACATTACATTTTTCTGTAACATAGTAATGTAAAGCATTACTGTAAAAAAATTCAGTAATCACATTACAGTTACTATTATATAATAACTGAAGAACCTTTGTAAGGCAAGTAATGGTAAATGGACTAGTTCTTATATAGCGCTTTTCTACTCAGATATGAGCACTCAAAGCACTTACACAACACATTTTTACATTTACCCATGCACACCCATTCATACAAGCACTTCCATGATTAATTAATTAAGCTAAGTGCTTTAATTATGTAACATTCACTCACATTCATACTCCGACAGAACGGTCGGAGAGCAACTTGTGGTTAAGTATCTTGCCCAAGGATACATTGGCAAGCAGCCAGCAGTAGCCAGGAATTGAACCACTGACCTTCCGATCAGTAGGTGACCTGCTCTACCTACTGAGCTACAGCCACCCCATCAGCATGGCAGGTGGACAGAATGAAAAAACAGACATATTGTTTGTTTTTTTTCCTGCTTGCCTTACAATCAACTGATTTCAGTTCATGTGCAGGAAGGAGGAAAATGACGGAGCATCTACAAGTTTTGAGGAGTAAAGTTATGGGGATTAATTTTATTTTTGTTACATGATGGTAAAGTGCAGATACAGCTGCATATATTGCTAACACAACTTTGGTTCTTTGCAAATATTTGTACAACATGCTAACCAGGGGTGAAATTAAGCTGGTACAGTCCGGTACTGCGTACCACTAAAAGATTCTGGCAAATGTTGGAGCAGCTGTCTGCTGTAAAGCCGTCATTCAGAACCGGTTACGGCTGTACTTTGGGTCAGAATAAATCCGCTAGCAATAATTAGTCTAAAACAAGACTTAATCAATTAATAAATTCCACATTGTCAACTGATTCTAATTTCTGCCTTATCCATGCAGGATATATATATATATATATATATATATATATATATATATATATATATATATATATATATATATATATATATATATATATATATATATAATATGTGTGTGTGTGTGTTTGTGTGTGTGCGCTTGTCATAGTACCAGCAAGAATTTAAAACTACTTTCACCCCTGATGCTAACAGTGAAGTGAAGAGCGAACAACTCAGAGTGTTTGGTTGAGTACATGCTGGACCCAACCCAGCAGCAATCACACATTTCTATCTTCATTTCTATCTGTACACATTTCTACAGTAGAATTATTGTAGTCATCGTTTTGGAGTGTGGGCTGGATTTTGACTTTGCTTTGTGCTGTTGGTTCATGTGTAAACACCAAAAGAAAAATCATATGTTTAGGATATGATTACGTGTTGGCACATGGGACTGTAGCCTCAGGATTATATTGTTAACTGGATAGTTGTGTGACAATGCATTTCAGGTCATGTTACAGAATAACATGAAAGAAATATAATGAGTAGTGTAATGAATTAAGTAACATGCTGCATTACTTTTAAGAAAAGTAATGTGTAATACATTGCTTTTTTTTTTTTTTATTAACTGATTTTCCATATAGAAGCACACAGTTAAAAAACATTGATTTTATCCTCACAAAAACTAAAACGGTTCTTCATTCTACAAAGTTTCATGAAATTTGACTTGCTAAAAGACAGGCAAATAACATATCTGATAGATTTTCTGTATGACTTTTACACTGAGACGTAGCCACAGATTGTACTTTAAGAAAATGAAGAATGGTGTACATAATCCTTTTGAAAGACAGTTTAAGCCATGGATAATTTACTTTGGCACAGAACAAAAGGCCACAAATTAGCTCATGTATCAGTCTGAAGCCAGTGGATGTCATTAAATGCAGCACAGACCAGTTTTTCGCATTAATGTTAATGAACTGGCAGATATTGATCCATATGATGTGTATGGGTCTTTAAAGATCTGATTTTGATTGAACCCTTGTGTTGCTGGGAGTCATTAGTTTCAAAACAACAACAGCAGCAACACCAAGAACACAGAAGACAAGTGAAGACATAAAGCTAATGTTCAGCATTAAGTAAGGCTACTGTGGTGGTAAATAATTTCAATAGACAACAACCTATTGCTGAGAAACCTGATACTATGATTAATGCGCTCACTGAATAATGGAGAAAGTTCCACCATGTTTAGAATATCTGCAAACAACACACAAACACCCCTGATGGTTAGTTGGACTCTATCTAGCCCTCATGTCTCTATGTGACTACTGGTAGTAAATTAAATAGCGATTAGTTGAAGTCATTTGTTAGCCTGTCTGACACCTGACCAGCTCTTGGGAGGTACTGGAAGACGGATGGAGCGCTCCACAAGTACAAAGTCAACAGGTGAAGATTAACTGGCTTTAATGATGCCATTTGCTTAATGTCTTTGCTGTTTTCTTTTTGTCTCCTTCTGCTGTCTCTGTTTTCTCTACAAAGAAAGTAAAGTGTGAGGAGAATTCTGAAAATTCTGGAAAATTCTGAGACCTGAAAGTGTATCAAATAACAGCATACATTCAAAACCCATGAATTTTTTTAAAAGTAATTTTTGGTGCAGTGCAGTGCTGAAGTGGTAGACTGTTGCAGCAGCATGCTGATTTCTGTTGTTATTGTTGTTTTTTTTTTAATTTAATTATTTTATTAATTGATTTTTCTTGCTCATTTTGATTTTTACGAGGATGAAATTTCCACTTTTTTCTTTGCAAGTCAAGTCAAGTTTACAAGTCGACTAGTGCTTTTTTCTCCTTGTATTACACTCCTGGCAATGGAGAATCTTCACCAGCTGATTGTGTGTATATTTACAGACAGATTACTGACTGACTAATGTTATTACAAAAACACTGCATACATTTTCATTGCTCTGCAAATGACACCTAGTTCCTGCTGCCACCAAATGCTCATCATAGAGGATTGTCTGATTGCTGAGTTTATCTCTCTAATACTTTTGGGTCTTTATGTTATATTAAGCACTTTGAGGCGACTGCTATTAGCACTGTATAAATGAAGTTGGAGACACCTGGGCCCAGTGCTTTTGGTATAAACCCCACCCTTCCTCAGACCAGTGAGGGCTCTTTTAAACATGCACTTTTGTTCTGTGCATTTCTACCACTTGTTCACTTATCCACTCACACACCCTCACCAATGATAATACTGGCTCCACAACTCGTGCTTTTCTTTCTGTGTTAAATTCTCTTTTTTGGTAAATAAATTAGAAATTTTTGGCCTTCACCCTGTGTTTCTACATTTTGTCCTGGCTTCTGATGTAGGTTGTGACAATGTATTTGTAAAGTAACCAGGGGTGTGCCCAAAGGTGGGCATGGCACCATGACACCAAAAATATCATCCCATTCAAATTTATTCTAAAGATTTAGTTATCATTTTGCAATGTGAAAAATATAATAATACTAACATGTTATGCTGGATTATTATAGATAATGCTAGTCAGCAGTATATGAGTAAATAAAATCACCTGTAGCTACAATGTTAAAGTGATACACACATTATTGAATGAATTATTTTGAGCCAAAAATATCATGTATATGAATGTGAAAAGGGTTATTCTGCATAATGAATTATTTTCCTTTAGGTTCTTTCAGTATAGTTTGAATATCAAACATTTGTACTATTGTATAGGTTGTCTCATGACTTTTACTTGAGTAACTGGTTGAAATTCTAGTTTTTGCATCACTGTGTAAACAAATATTTTCTGTAGTGCCAGTATTCATGTGATAGATCTGTATGAAGTACAGGGCGGCACATCAGCCTGAGAAATCATAGCCAGTGTTTTCTGTTTTTAAACCAGTCTTTTTATTGAAAAAACATTTTTATACATACAAATAAGAACCCAAGGGTACCAAAGAGTCAAATATATGGTCTATTTGAACAACATACTTCCAAAAGGAAAAAAAAGAATAGCCAACATTTTCTAACAAAAAGTGGAAAATATGTTCAGTATTGAACACGTTTACAAGTACAAAATTATCAATCACTTTATCAACGTGAATGGATTTCTGTGAAATTTTCATTATTAAAGCGGACACCTGTGGCATTACATATATTGTTTTTCTCAGTTCCTCTCTTTAATGAAAATAGCACGAAGCTGATGCATAACACAAATGTAAACTCTTAGACCTGCAAGCCTCTGCTTCCCTGTGGTTAGAGGCAGTACCTACAGCCACACCATCATTTCCAGTCACAGCTCTCACTCTCAGACTAAAGGATAGATATTGATGTTGCTGTCCTAATAATGACCACACACACATGCAGACACACTGTAACATTAATTAGCTTCAATGCATGCAATAGGATTTTAGTGACCAACTACAAGACTGAAGCTAAACTTAGATCTCTGAAGTCCAGTGTTTGTTGCAAACTCAAACATGTCAAGCTGACAGTAATAGTGCAATAATCCAGTGTAATACTATACACAAATTATCCTCTGTAAGCCATGGATCTCTAGATATCTTGAGAAACAGTATCTTGTTCTGGACCATTGTGCAGGTCAGCAGGAGTGGATGGGCAAATAGGTTTTAAGAGAGGACAGAAGGAGCAATGGGGGGAACAGATCATGTGGAGCTAACAGCTGTGAGAAGGTTGGGTGGAAATTGCTTTGACATAATTAATTTTGTGACAACACATCTTAAAATTGATGCATCTTACTTTTTGTATCAGAAAAGGGACGCAAATATCCAGAGAAGTATAGAAGTATAACAACTAAATAAGCACTCTTTCTATCTCGCTCACACACACACACACACACACACACACACACACACACACACACACACACACACACACACACACACACACACACACGCACATGCGATGGCCTAAATGAACTGAAGCAATGTAAAGAGGAGTGAGACCAAATTCTTCCAACATGTAAGACTGAAAAAATGGTTAGTTCAAGTTAGTGTTGCTAGAGGTTACTACAAGCTATCAAATCACAGGGTGATTAGGGTGGGGTGGCTGTGGCTCAGGCAATAGAGCAGTTTATCTACTAATCAGAAGGTTGATGGTTCGATCCCTGGCTCCTTCAGTCTGCATGCCAAAGTATCCTTGGGCAACATGTTGAACTCTCTGATGCATCCATTGGAGTGTGAATAGATAGATAGAAAGCACTTAGGCATAGAAAAAAAGTGCTTATGTGAATGAAGACATGTTGTATAAAGGGCTTTGAGTGCTCTGTCAGAGTAGAAAAATGCTATATAAGAATCAGTCCATTTACCACATGCTATAGATACTAATGTCCTTACCTACATTCATACATGTGCACAACAGACAAACATTAGCTCTGTCTCCATAACTATCTAATGACATTTTTTAAAAACTCTTTATTGCTGTTACAAAACATTATCATTAATGTTTTCTGATGATGGTCCAGGAGTCAAATGTCAATGGTGGAGCCCAGCTTAGTCTAATGACTGAGGCAGGGGATCGCTTTAATGAGTGGAAACCGATTAAGTCTGACCTTCTGCTCTTTGGCTGCTCCCAGGTGATCCTCTACGCATGCAGCAGATGACAAATGGGAGCCAATGGATTCATTTCAAAATTATAAAGTCATCACTTAAAAAATGGGATCCTCATATGTGAGAAATCATATCTGACCTGGACCTTCAAAAAGGAAGTATCATAAAATTGATTTTCATTTCCTATATTATATCTGCAAATATTTAAATGGGTTTAGGTGTGAAAAATGAAAAACACATTTTTATGCCATGTCCATCACTCATCACATGCTAAATATGTATTTAATATCATCTTATTTTTGAAGCATTTATGGCCATATTGGATAGTTACAGAGGAAAACAACAGAAAAAATGTAGTTAAAGAGAGCACAGGAATGACATACAGTAAATGTCTCGGCCAGCTAGAAGTCAAACTGGACTTATTGCCTGAAGGGCTTTGTGACATGTGACCTCTGCACACGAGCTAAATCAATACTAATACTAATACTAAACACTAATGCTAATACTAATACCACTTTAATGTCACCTCATACTTGCTTTACTGTTTAACTACATGCAGTCATTTAAAATTCTATTTTAACTTTTTTGATTTAAAAAATGTATATATATTGATGTATATTATTTCTTAATATTTTTATTTTAATTTATACTTTATCTTATTTAGTTTGACTTCTGATTAATTTTTACAGTATTTGTTTGGCTATTGCATTTTATTTTATTGAGTTACATACCACTCTACTTATTAAAACTGTTTATTATTTTTAAGTCAATTTTTAACTGCTCTACAAATCAATAAATAAAGTATATCTTATCTATTATTTTTTTATGTAACATGTAAAAAAACAGAGTGGGGATAAGACTTAAAGAAATTGGACGCACAATGAAACTAGAACAAATTCATTAGTCATTCACATATAGGGAGGTTAAGCTTGAAAATTTGTGTAACAAAGATAAAGTAACACAATGAAAGCTATCTCTGTACTCTTGATATGATGCACAGTACCTGGGCATCTTGCAGCCAGTGAGTCGATCACAAACTCCTTTGTACACCAAAGTACTTGAGAGTCAGATATGAAGCCAAATGTCTGACAGTTAAATCTTGTCCAAAACTATTACAACAGGACACTAATCCCAAACACACCAGCAAATCTACAACAGAATGGCTGAAAAAAAAATCGAGATGTTGCAATGGTCCAGTCAAAGTCCAGAACTCAACCCAACTGAAATGCTGTGGTGGAACCTTAAGAGAACTGTGGATAAACAAATTCCCACAAGCCTCAATGAACTGAAGCAATGCTGTAAAAAAAGAGTTTCAATTCTTCCAATATGAGATATGACAGATAAAGTCATACAGAAAATGTTGGTTCAAGTTAATGTTGCTACGAGTGGTTCTACACACTATCTAATCACAGGGTGATAAGGTTGGTGTGGCTGTGGATCAGGAGGTTGAGTGGGTCATCTACTAATTGAAAGGTTGCTGGTTCAATCCCTGGCTGATCCCGTCTGCATGCCAAAGTATCCTTGGACAAGGATACCAATGCGTTCATTGGAGTGTGATTATCTGTGTGAATGCCCCTCCCTGAACCTGGTTCTGCTGGAGATTTCTTCCTGTTAAAAGGGAGTTTTTCCTTCCCATTTTCGCCGAGCGCTTGCTCAAAGGGGGTTGTTTTGATTGTTGGGTTTTCTCTGTAATTACTGTAGGGTCTTTACCTTATAATATAAAGCACCTTGAGTTTACTGTTATTATTTGGTGCTATATAAATAAAATTGAATTGAACTGAATGTTATACAGAAAGTGCTTGGATTATTCTGTGTGTGAATGGGTCAAGGAGATACTGTATAAAGTGCTGAGTGCTTATTTAAAGTAGAAAAGCACTAGATAAGACCTGCTCTGTTAACTTAACCATCAGAATTAAACATCTAACCTAAAATCAGTCCTGATTTGAACCCTAAAATCAAATCTTAACCCTTCAAAGGTCTGTCATATAAATGTCCTCACTTTCCCAATTAGTCCTCACAAGCGACTATTTGTGACTGACCTAAAATGACTGAGACTGAATGTGTAAAAGTTTTGATGTTTTATCTTTTAGTAGTGAAGTTTATGCTCTGAAGGATTCTTTCTTTTAAAAACGTGTGGAGTTTTGGGTATGTTGTGTACATTTTTAGCTACCTTGGTCATTATCTCCACACATAACAGATTTTAAATCTCTGGAGTCCTATTTTCCTGGATAAACAAAGGTTATATTACAAAACACACATCCACAAGCCTGCATGAAAACACACACAGACACAATCACCAAGACAAACACACACAGATCTGGGAGAGGGGAATCGTATAGACAATATATAAAATATGAGCATATATGAGCAACATTGATGCCAACCACTGGTTAGTGAAGCTGAGCAACTTAAGGCTTGCTCATCAAGGGGTTAGCAAGGGGTAACCTTTGTCCCAGGCAGGGTGAGCTGGTCCTTTGTTTAGTTTTTCTTCGTAGGGATTTTCTGAATCACTCTTTCTCTGGCCTCTCACCACTTTGCTTTGGGAGACCCTACCAGAGGCAAATGCCCCTGACAGCATAGCTCCTAGGATCACTGGTACACAAACCCCTCCAATGGGATAAGGTGGTGATTGATGGAGGGGGCAGTCCTACATCTAACCTTAACCAGGCTATCTGGTATATACAGCCAAAGGGGAGAAGCTAATTTCTTTACATGAGACTGATCAGCTTGTTTAATCCCTTGTTTTCCACATATCTCCTGTGATTTTAAGCATACATTTACATTTAATGAATAGATATCTTGATTAATATATTGCATTAATATAGGTGATGAGTTTCTCTTTCTCTTTCGCTCTCTTTTTCTTTTTTTCTCAGTGGTGTCCTCTACTACTTTAGATTTCACAATTCTATTAGTATTAACATTCTGTATGTTCTCTGTGTGCAGAGAGCAGAACAGATGGAAAGAACAGATGGAAATGTTCTCTTTTGGAGGAGTGAGAGGCTCAATGGAGTGGATTATAGAAGGGGTAGAAAGGGGAGATTTTCCTCTTTTACCTAAATAATATTCACATATTTCCATGTGTGGGCTTCAAATTTTGCTGCATTTAAGTGTATTGTTTTGGGAATATTTTTTCAAAGTCAGAATAATGAGATAAAATATGTCAGCAGGAGCAGTAAAAAAAAATCAATTGTTTTTGCTTTTCTCCTGCCAAAAAAAAAAAAAAAAAAGCATTTGTGTGTGTGTGTGTGTGTGTGTGTGTGTGTGTGTGTGCGCGTGTGCATGCATGTGTGCGTGCGTGCGTGAGTGTATTGCTGAGTTTTGGAGAAAAAAATAACTAAAGAGGGAGAACAATTAGCTTGTGGTTGAAATTTGATAACCACCTGTAAAAAAGGCACAAAGCTGTCCATCCACCATCTCTTTCACCGAAAATGCTTTTATAATCTGGATTTCACCATTAATTCCACCAGCAGAATAATTTCAGTTAAGCAATATTCTTAAATATCTACAATCAAATTATGGTAATACACTCCTCTCCACTGTCACATCATTTCAGTGCCCTCCTTCTTAGATTCCTTTGATGGTCATTCTCAGTAGAGGAAAAAGCCACCTACACCAATTTACAAAGAAAAACAGAAACCTCCCACAGAAACAGGAGAAGAAAAAGAACCTGTCAGCCAAACAGGCAGCCATCTCCCACATGGTCAGCCTCACCAGTCTCTGTGCAAGTGTGTGTGTGTGTGTGTGTGTGTGTGTGTGTGTGTGTGTGTGTGTGTGTGTGTGTGTGTGTGTGTGTGTGTGTGTGTGTGTGTGTGTGTGCGTGTAAAACTTGGGGTACCCTGGCAGTGCAGGGTGACAGGGGGAATTTGAGGATGTGGGTGGATAGTGACGGGCCCTGAGAGCACATCAAGGTAAAGAGACAATGAGAAGCAGCAAGCAATGATTTCAGCACTGTACTGTCAGCGCTTTGCGTATTTATCTTCAAAGAATTTCCAGTTCATTTGCTAATATAGTTTGGTGACACTTACATATAAGGGCCCCATAGTTCTCTATAATTTCATTAATAGTAACTGAAGTTCCAGAATGTTTCCAGGAAATGATGATGTCATTGCATGTTAATTATACAGAAAGTATATAAGCCAACCTCATTTTCCTGTTTTGTCTGTGGTTTGTATTAAATTAAAAACTAATTTCCAGGAATTTTCCTTTGAAGTTATTAGTTAATATTTTGGGACGCACACATCACCGTGATGTCTTACGGTAGAAATGAACTGTACTGGACTTAAATGTGAGTTTGAGGACATTTATTTTTTGGACAATGTCTCTCAAGTTCAGTTCTCTCAGCCTATATGCGAAGAACTCGGGATGAATTTTTAGTTAAAATCCACAAGGTTGTGATGCTCATGCTTACGACATGTGTTGTGAGAAGTGCTTGCTACAATACATCTTTAGAGTGAACATTTAGTTGACCAGCCAACTGTAGCTTATAAATGAAGTCTAAAGTCAATAAATGACTGGTTCCCATCAATACAGACTCCAACACAAACTCCAGATAAGAACAACAAAAAACAAACTGATTTGGCTTCAGATCGTGTGTTTCTAGTGAAGTTTGTGAGCCACCAATGATTTTTTATTTGATGAAAATAAAGTCCTTTGCTCATCAACCTGCAGACGAGCTCCAAGGTAAGGACAGCATTTTAAGAAACAAATGTCATCAAGTTCTACAAAGAACTCTGTCAGCTTGCTCTGCACTTTGCAAACATACAATAAGAATATCCTCTACATTTGAAAGTACTCAGAATTGTGGTAAAACAGTTTCCAGCAAACTGAGATCAAGGATTGCAGGTGCCCATTTGGAATTAGTCCTTCATATATCAGTAAGTTGGAGAAGTTATGCTGATGTAGTAACATATTTATGTAACATATTCATGACCATTGTCCATCCATCCATTTTCTTTCACTTATTCTTTTCAGGGTTGCGGGGGGGTATACACTGGACAGGTTGCAGACAACTATTCATATTCACATTCACACCTATAGCCAATTTAGAATCAACAATTAACCTAAACTAACTGTCTTTGGACTGTGGGAGGAAGCTGGGATACCAGGAGCGTACCTATACAGCTGGATGGCAGATTTGAACCGAGGACCTTCTTGCTGTGAGCCAACAGCTGTGCATAAGTGGGGTGGCATGGTTGGACTCTAATTGTTCACTGTAGACCATTATGATTCATTAGTAATGATGATTATTTGTTATTGTGAAAAAAACCCATAAAATGTGGAAATGTACTTTTAAGATTGGACAAGTTTAACTTTACTTGTTTGGAGTATCTTAAAATAGCTGCATTTGTGTGTTTACTTCAGTAAATAATCTGAATATTTTTACCACCACTATGCAAGCTGGTATAACCAGTGATCCCAGTGATTAATGTATGTGTATCTATGGAGGCAGTGGTCTAGCCACATTTAAAAATTATTTTTAATTCACTGAATGTTCAACTGATTTTGAAGCTGTTTGGTTTGTTCTTGGTTAAGTTGAAAGTGCAGGCTTTCACACCAATCTTATGTTGATAGCAGCTACAGTAGTTCTATACAGTTCTAACTGCTGCCAAATCAAAACATTACATCAAGTCTAATAATTTTGTAAGAAGTTTGACTTAACTTCAATTCATTTCTCAATTGTGTTAGATCCCCAAGTTCCCCATTAAATATAAAGCACAATGTGGTTTGTTACTTTTAGTTTATAACTTAATCACCCATAGTGGGTTTAAGACGAAAGATGAAACAGCACAAGAATAAAATAACATAAAGTTCATGCAGATATGGGGCCAGATTTCCAAGTGGGCTTTAGAACTACATTTGATGTTAAAAAGAGAACAGTGGAACACAGAGGGATTATGTAAGACGGTGCAGCAGCAGATAAATGTTGATTGATCTGCTGATAAGGGAGTGCTAGGAGCTTCTTCTTCTTTCTCCCCTGCCTCAGTCTGGAGCTGATGTTTAAATAAAAGTGATAATGGAGTGCCTGGTGAGGTGTGGGTTCACAAAGTGTTCAGTCGTCACACTCTACATCTGTCCCTTACTGTCCTCTTGCTGTCTTTCTTTTCATTGTCTTTCTCTTTTCCTGTCTTCCCCTCATTTTGTCAATTCCCTGTTTTCTTTCTTTGCCTCCTCTACTCTGGTCTAAAATAATTCTTATTCTCCTCATTCCTTTGCTTTTCTCCTCTTTTGTTCTCCTCTTATTTCAGCCCAACTTCTTCATTCTTAATCTTCATGTCTTTACATCATTTCTTTTTACCTTCTTCATTTGCTGCTGCTACTATTTTACTCCTTCCCATATCTACCCCCCCGTGTATCACCTTCTTGCGCTCTCTCTCATTCTCTCTCTCTCTCTGTCTTGGTCGCTCTCTCGCTCTCTCTCTCTCTCTTGCTCTCTCTCTCGCTTTCTCTCTCGCTCTCTCTCTCTCTCTCTCTCTCTCTCTCTCTCGCTTTCTCTCTCTCTCTCGCTCTCTCTCTCGCTTTCTCTCTCGCTCTCTCTCTCTCTCTCTCCCCTTCTCATTCATTTTCTTCTCTTACATTCTCTTCACAGCACATCTGCATCTTTATTTCCCCTTTCGCCTCATCATTGACTGTGACTTTCTCTTTCTCCATGATTTTCTTTTTCCTTGGCTATCTTGTCTATCCGGCACTATGCTTTTTAAAATTTTTGCTTCCCTTTCTCTTCTTTCTGATCTTGCTCAACGTTTTTCTCTCTTTTCCTTCTCCTTTTCTGTCCATTTGTTTCTCCTGATGATTTTCTTTGTTCTTCTAAGTTCTTCCTCCCTTTCTTTCTTTTCTGTACTTTACTCCTTCTTATCCATCCTCATTATATTCCATCTTCTTCCTTTAATTCTCTCTTATCTGGTGTAGCTTTCAGTGCTTACTTGCTTCTCTGCCACAGTGTGCAAACATTTTTGCGTCCGTGGGCGAGACAAGAGAAAAACAGGCTGCATTATCTGAGGACGTCCCCACAGCCAAACGGTTTCCTCATCTGAGTTTGTGGAGGCGGACGAGAAACATTCCTGAAAATGCGAAACATTCAGATGAGGCTTATTAACGCTGGGGCTTTTCAAACGCTTTCAGTGTTTTGCAGAATCTTAGGAGCTTTTGTGGTGGTTGAGCTTTCAGCATACTGCTCACACAATCAGAATCTTATGCGTTTAGACTGAGCAGCCTCACTGTGATATATGCTGCTGTCACTGACCTCCTGTGTGATGATACACTTTCCTCTAGAAGTACAGTGAGGACAGTGGGGCCAATCCCTTTATTTTTGGACTGAAAACATTTGGGTTTGACATTAGAAGATGAATATGAGACAAAAGACCAACATCTCAGTTTTTATTTCCAGGTATTTAAATCTGGATCTGATACACAGTTTAAAAGATAGCACCGTTTGTCTGAGCCCACCCATTCATTTTTCTTGTGAGCAAAAGTATTGGAACATGTGACTGACAGGTGTGTTTTGTTGACCAGGTGTGTCCTGTTAAATTTATCATTCAAACAATAAATAGCGCTGAATGTCTACAGACAGATTTAGGTTTTGCCTGTGCAGACTGTGCATTTACAGTTAGAGGAATAACCAACATAAAATCCAGAGCACTGTCTATGGGTAGAAAACAAGCTGTGAAGTTGAAAGAAGATGGAAAATCAGTCAGAGCCATTCTACAGACATTGGCCATAGCCACACAACTGATTGGAACGTCCTGAAGAAGAAAGTCATCACTGGTGTACTAAGTAACAGATGTGGAATAGGTAAATCAAGGAAAACAACAGCAGTTGATGACAGAAACATTGTAAATGTGTAAATAAAAACTCTAAAACAACTCAGCAACAACTTAGAGAGGGTAGGACTGAAGGTCTCACAGTCTACTGTTCACAGAAGACTCCATGAACAAAAGTACAGAGTCTTCACCAGAAGACACAAACCACTAATGAGCAAGAAGAATAGGAAGGCCAGAGTGGAATTTGCCAAGAAGTTCAGAGACAAGCCTCAGAAATTCTGAGACAAAGTTTTATGGACTGATGAGACAAAGATGAACCTTTACCAAGGTGATGGAAAGGCTAAAGCTGGGAGAAAGCAAGGATCTGTTCATGATCCCGAACATACAAGCTCATCTGTGAAACACAGTGGAGGTGATGTCATGGCTTAGGCTTACATGGCTTCTTCTGGGACAGGCTCATTAATCTTCATTGATGATGTCATGCAGAAAGATAATGACCCAAAACACACTGCCAAAACTACAAAGGAGTTCATCAGGGACAGGAAGTGGAAGATTTTAGACTGGCCTAGTCAATCTCCAGACTTAAATCCTATAGAGCATTTTACCTGTTAAAGAGGAGACTGAAGGGAGTACTACCCCCCCCCCCCCCCCGCCCCCACCCAAACAAACTGTATATAGGTTCCAAGGATTAAACACCCAGGCGACAACAATTTTAAAAAATGTGCACTAAGACTGAAAAACAGTGACAGCCAGAGATCTTTATCTGTATGATTTAATTCCCTAAAACACACAGGGGCTAGGTATGCTAGGCAGGACACACAATGAACATGATATAAGAGGTGATGAAGAAGTTCCTGGGAAATGGCCTGTAAAAATCTTGCCTGATTTAAATTTGTCCAATTTCCCATTCAAGAGGATCTCTTTGAAAATGGCTGATAAACAGACACAGGGCGATTCAAAATTGTACAAACTAGTCAAACATGGAAATAAATCACAGTATATAATATAATAATAGGTAAAAATTTAATTTCTCAAAGACAGAATAACACTGCCCACCTGCTGATGATGACCTCCCAAACTGCCATGATGGATCCCGATGAATACCTCTTTTTGAGTCATGCAGAGCTTATGATGGACACTTTCCCAGTGCCTTCACCAGTTACCTCCTTTATTACTGTTTGTATGTCTGTATTTATATATACACATTATATAACCTCAATCTTACTTATCTATTTTATTTTTTTCTAGTTTTCTTCTTCTTAGTTTTTACCTCTTTCACCTTTATCAGCTTTCAGACTGAATAGAACTGCAGACATACAAACAACACTCCCTTACACATGCAACATTCATTTAAATGTTTGTACTATGTTATTTTGTGACTGTTTTGTCCCCATGTCTTGTCCTATTGTGTCTTTTGTTTCAAAATAAAATATATTTTACAGAGTAATAAAAAAAAGTAAAGATAAATAAATAAAAGCTGAACTTTAAAGACATTGTTGATAGAAGGCTGATAAGTTGATCAAAATCAAAAACAGCAGCGTAAAATGGTAAAAATAAATAAATAAATAAATGTTTTATTGCAAAAGGCAATACTTGAAATACATGAAATAAAGTTACATAAAGATTAGGATCTGTTGATTTTATATATATGCCACTGTAAAGGTCTGTGCACATACAGTACATATGACTCCACTAGCGTCATGGTAATGAGTACAGCCCAGGACTCTCAGTCTGATGAAGCGCATCATTACTGAAATCAGAAAAATTACAGTCCAACAGCACAGAACTGGCAGATTACATTTTGATTGGGCACAATAAACAAACAAAAAATTACCTCTGTGTTTGGTTATTACAGTTTCTGGAAGTCCCATTCTAACCACTTCCTCTTCGCACTATGCAATTTCACCATACAATTAAGAGTTGCACAGAAAATACACATCAAGTGCTGTTTCAAAATTAATTTTGTGTGAAGGATCATCATCAGCAATGACAGCTAGGTTTCCAGCTATGGACGAGCAGTTTTCAGCACTTTTTAGTTGAAGAATTTACAGTTTTGATGCCTGAAGGCAGTTTGTCCAGTGACAAATGCAAGTTATCTGAGAAAATATTCATCAGAAGCAATTCTGAATTGTAGTAGTGATGAGTGAGTCAGCATATTGTGTATATAAGTGCACTGAAATTGTGTTAATATTGGTCATACAAATAAACTTCCCTCACAGCCTCAGTTACTCACTAGTTTTGCTTCCTGGCAACCTTATCAACTTCCATTAAACAAACACTGAAGGATCACAGTTTTTACACACTGGTTGCTGCTCTTCAAGTGTCCCAGGATGGGTCGCTCAAAGTGTCAGGGCCACTGGGTGAAAGTCATTAAAGAACCTGATGGCTGACTGTTTTGACACAGGGATGATTATCACTGACTTGAAGCATGTTGGGAACCAGGTTGGACTGGTTCTCATATACTTCCTCTGCCTGAGTATTCAAAGCACTTTTTATTACAAACCTCATTCACACACACAAGCACTTTTCTACATAATGTGCTTTCTATCTAACATTCATACACATTCATAATGCAATAAATGCATTGGGAGTATCTTGGGCAAGGATAAATTGGCATGCAGACTGAGGCAGGCAGGGATCGAACTACCAATTCAATTCAATTCAGTTCAATTCAATTCAATTCAATTCAGTTCAATTCAATTCAATTCAATTCAATTCAATTCAATTCAATTCAATTCAATTCAGTTCAATTCAATTCAATTCAATTCAATTCAATTCAATTCAATTCAATTCCATTTCATTCCATTCCATTCAATTCAATTCAATATTTTTTATATATTCTTATATATTTTTTGTATAAATTACAACAAACAGTCCCCTCAAGGCTCATTATATTGTAAGGTAGAAACCCTACAGTAATTACAGAGAAAACCCAACAGTCAAAGTGACCCCTATGAGTGACAGTGGGAAAGACAAACTCCCTTTTAAGAGGAAAAACCAGGCTCAGGGAGGGGCAGTGATCTGTGACTGGTTGGGGCTGACGGGAGAGAGAGTACAAAAGACATGCTGTTGAAAAGAGCCAGAGATTAATAATAACTACTGATTAAATGCAGAGTGGGGTATAAACACAGTAAAAAAAGGTGAATGCAAAGAAACAGTGCATTATGGGAACCCCTCAGCAGCCTAGGCCTATTGCAACATAACTAAGGAGTGGTTCAGGGTCACCTGATTATTCAAAACCTTGTATGTGAGAAGAAGAATTTTAAATTCTATTCTGGATTTAAGAGGGAGCCTTGTGCTAAATATGGTCTGTCTTTCTAGTCCCTGTAAGTACTCTTTTGTTTTGTTTTGTTTTTTTGTCAGTGCTGCAGCATTTTGGATCCGCTGAAGGCTTTTCAGAGAGCTTTTAGGACAGCCTGATGAATTACAATAGTCCAGCCTAGAAGTAATAAATGCATGAATTAGCTTTTCAGCATCACGCTGAGACAAGATGTTTCTAATTTTAGAAATATTGTGCAAATGCAAAAAAGCAGTCTCACATATTTGCTTAATATGTGCATTGAAGGTCAAATCCTGGACTCCAGGATTTCTCACAGTGTTACTGGAGGGCAAGGTAATGGCATCCAGAGTATCTGGTTAGACACCATGTTTCTAAGATTTGTGAGGCTGAGTACAGTAACTTCTGTTTTATCTGAATTTAGAAGCAGGAAATTAGAGGTCATCCAGGCCTTTATGTCTTTAAGACATTTCTGCAGTTTATCTAATTGAAGTGCGTCATCTGGCTTCATGGATAGATAAAGCTGAGTATCTTCTGCATAACAATGAAAATTTATGCAATGCTTTCTAATAATACTGCCTAAGGGAAACATGTATAGTGTAAATAAAATTGGTCCTAGCACAGAACCCTGTGGAACTCCATAATTAACCTTAGTGTGTGAAGAAGACTCCCCATTTACATGAAAAACTAGAGTCTATTAGATAGATATGATTCAAACTACTGCAGTGGAGTACCTTTAATACCTATGGCATGTTCTAATCTCTGTAATAAAATGTTATGGTCAACAGTATCAAAAGCTGCACTGAGGTCCAACAGGACAAGAACAGAGATGAGTCCACTGTCAGAGGCCATAAGCTCAATTGTAACCTTCACTAATGCTGTTTCTGTACTGTGATGAATTCTGAAACCTGACTGAAACTCTTCAAATAAACTATTCCTCTGCAGATGATCAGTTAGCTGTTTTACAACTACTCTTTCAAGAATTTTTAAGATCAAAGGAAGGTTGGAGCCTGGCCTATAATCAGCTAAGACAGCTGGGTCAAGTGATGACTTTTTAAGTAATGGTTTAATTAATGCCACCTTAAAAGTCTGTTGCCAACTAATAAAGATAGATTCATCATATTTAAGTTTGAAGCATTAATTAATGGTAGGACTTCTTTGAGCAGTCTAGTAGGAATGGGGTCTACTAGAAATGTTGGTGGTTTGGAGGAAGTAAGTTAAGGTACAGTAGCTACTCTGCACTTTGTTGGCACATGGCACTGAAGAGCATAATAATCAAGGAATCATATCCTTAAACTTAGTTACAGCACTTTCAGAAAGACTTCTACTGTAATAAAATGTATTCCTGACTGCTGTGTAAAGCAAATGTAAATGTTATTAAGAAATGATCAGACAGGAGAAGTCTTCAGTTTCTATGCCATACGTCAGGACAAGAGTCAGATTGTGGTTAAAGTGGTGAGTGGGCTCATTTGCATTTTGAGACAAGCCATCTGAATCTAATAATAGATTAAATGCAGTGTTGAGGCTGTTGTTTTTGCTAGTAATAATAGATATTAAAATCATCCACTATAATTATTTTATGTGAACTGAGTGCTAAATCAACTAAAAAATCTGAGAAACTCAGAGTCAGTGACAGGTGGATTATAGACAAATAAAACAGGTTTTTGAGTTTTCCAGTTAATTAATAAGCTGGAATTGAAGATTGCTGCTACTCCTCCTCCTCGACCTGTGCTTCGAGCATTCTGACAGTTAGTGTGATTCGGGGGTGTTGATTCATTTAAACTAACATATTCATCCAGCTGTAACCAGGTTTCTGTAAGGCAGAATAAATCAATATGTTGATCAATTATTAAATCATTTACTAACAGGGACTAGGAAGAGGGCAACCAAATGTTTAATAATCCACATTTAACTGTTTTACTCTTTGTTGCAGTTGAGGATGCTACATTATTTTTTTCTTTTGGAATTTTTATGCTTAAATAGTTATTTTGCTGGTTTTTGGTTTGTTTTTTTGGTGGTCTGGGAGCAGGCACCGTCTCTATGGAGATGGGGTTTTGGGGGATGGCAGGAGGAGAGAAGCTGCAGAGAGGTACGTAAGACTGCAAGTTTGCTTCCTCATCTCAACTCTGGCTAGTCAGGTTTTAGGGGTGATAATACATTTGGTCAGATTTCTAGAAATGAGAGCTGCTCCATCCAAAGTTGGATGAACGCTATCTCTCCTAACAAGACCAGGTTTTCCCCAGAAACTTTCCGAATTATCTATAAAGCCTACATTATTTTTGGACACCACTCAGACATCCAGCAATTTAAGGAGAATACTCAATAACCAGAGTTTGTTCCTGTGTCACCAAATGGGGGGAAATGGTTAGAGATGTGAACAGGTTGGTGGTGTACCAGGAGCTTCTGTTTAAGAGTAAGATGTCCACCATTTGGTCTGTCAGTTACCACAACAATATATATATATATATATATATATATATATATATATATATATATATATATATATATATATATATATATATATATATATATATATATATATATATATATATATATATATATATATATATATTGCCTGTGATTTCCTTTGTTCATTGTTGTGGCATTGTCAGAACTCCAATAACAGAACACCATGGGTTCAGATCAGGCAGGATGTTCCACAATCATGCCAATCACACCCCTCAGGCAGATTACAATTAGAAAAAGAGAAGATGAAGAAACAGCCTTTATTGTCCCACAAAGGGGAAATTCAGGTGTAATAGCAGCCGCAGATATAAAAATTCACATTGTTGAAAAACAATATATAGAAAAACAAGATTAATAATAATAATAATATATACTGTACAGGAATATAACAGAACTATTGTTCAGTTATAGGTTCACTTCAAAATGTACATAATGTGCCTGTGTGTTGAACCTTAAATTCTGGGTCTTGTTTTATAGAACTCAACAAACTGAGTTGTCCTGAGATCTTTCCCATATTAAGCTGTGAGGATTCCTGGGGTGTGGTATGGAGACACATGCATACGTTCAGTGCATGGGTTAGATAACTGGTAAAAACCTCCTCGTCTGTGTGAATTAACATGCTACCAGACAGTTAATTTCACAATAATCACCATCTCCAGGATCTGTCGGAGGCAGCCAGTGATCTATGGCTGGTGACAAAGGACACAGTAAATCCAGCCTATAAAATGTGAGGCAGCCTCATCAGTCACAGCTTTCTTTATGGTACAATGGCACGTGTGTCAGTGTGCTAATGTGTATCCTTTCACTGTTTCACTTGAACTATGTACGTGTTTAAAGTGTGCATGTGTGTGTATGTTCATGTGTGTCTCATTATTATTTGTGTTCAGGCACTGAGGAAATGTTTAAAGGATTTTCCCACTGACACTGGGCTTTTAGCATGGCCTTAGCTCCTCTATCAAGCAATCTGTGACATTAATGTGTAATGTCTCTGTCATGACTCCTGCCATTTGTTTACACAGTAATTATACACTGGTTGGGAGTGAGGGACTGCTTCACCATATTCACTTTGGGGTTAATGCCCAGTTATACAAGAAAGTGATACTGTGGCAAAATAATGTGTGCAGTGGTGTTGAAAGCATCACCAAATTTTCAGCAACACACTTTCTCATCAGAGTGCTATAGAATACATATTCATTACAGTACAGGACTGGACAGGACAGGACCTACAGCAGAAGGCAATACAGAAACTGCAGTGTTTCCACAGTGGAACAGAGCTGTGCAGTTTGATGTCAGATGAGCCAGACCACAGCAGCACAGCAGTGTAGTGTGCAGCAGAGGTGGATAGTGATGGGGACAATGACTGTACACTTTCAGCAATGACACTTGGTTCTGGAACTTTACAGGGGCGGCTTCGTGTTCATATTAACAGGGTGGGAGGCTTGTAGCTATGCTTAAATACAGCACATACATACATATGTACCATCACCACTGACACTGAAGACACTATAAATGACTAAAAATAACTGCTGTGGTGAGAACATTCTGCTTATGACATAATAAATATATTATTTTATTGTGAATGATACATTTTTAGTTTTTGAATTAACTAAAATATGAAAGTAAAAGAAAATAAAGTGAAGAAGGAAGTCATGCACTGTGTATTTGGTTATGCATTTTGCCTTTGTGTGTTCTTGTGGTGAACTTGTGGGTTATGTGTATGCACTATGTTGAAACTCTGCTGTATGTGTGCTTAAACAGAAAGTGCCTGAGAGGAAGGCATACAAGAGGACAAATCACTTAACTTTAGAGTCAAACCCTGTGTTAGGAGTTTTCTGGCTGCTGTTCTACTGTCATCAGGTCTGTAAATGTGTGTTTTTATGAAACGCACTTCTAAGACAGCACTTTTCCAGTCTGTCTGTTTTGTCAGCCCTGTAGCATCACAACCATACAACATGAAGTCACAAAAGTTTCACTTAATATTGAAGTTCTTTTTGCTTTGTTTTATTCTTTTACTTTTTAATTTGCACTTTACCACTGAAGACAAAAGCCAGATATGTGTGGTATTAGTCCAGTGTAAAGGGCAGCAAATGTCCACTTGTTATTTTTAATAAAATTCAAAAGCAGCAAAAATCTCAGTTTTGCAAAAGTTGAATTAGTCATCTGAGATAAATTTACATCATAAAAGCCTTTCTTTCCAGAATTTAATATTAAGGGTCAGATTTATTTGCAGTCTGCACCAAATCAAAACATCTATTGAAGTATTTCTTGAAGAGGTGCACTGTCAGTTTTGAAACTGATATGCACAGAAACAGGTATTCAGTGGCTGAGCTTATTAGTTTAGAGGTTGACATGCAGAAAAGCCTCTTGGTGTCAACTTGGTCACACTAAGCTTTTGAGTTTTTGTTGAAGGTCATATCAATGGCAGCATGGCAAATTTTGATGTAGCCTTCTTATATGTATCCCAGCTTGAACACGTCTGCGTACCAATGTTTAACAATAGTTGTAGTGACACTTGGCAACAAGAAATAACATGTTTTATAAAAAGATATACTCCTTTGTGCAGGCTGACCACATCTTAAATGTAAACGGAAGAAACTTGATGTTGTTTTAATGTGAAAATTGTGCATTTTCATGAAAATATGTGTCCTGAAATGGTAAATGTACCATGAAATGGTAAATTGTTAAAGAATTAGGGAAAGTGGAACCTGTCACACACCTCAGATGCCTCACTAGCACCATGCACAAAATTTCAGTAGCCCCACCATTATTTCTTTCCTCATCAGGTCGACTCATTTTTACAAGCTAATTTGTGCTGGTCTTTGCTAAAAGCTGGTCATTATTGAAAAGAACTGGCTGCAGCTTTGTTTATATATTACTGCATTGTTGATGATTACCTTCACTTCCATCTTCGCACGCATTTTTGTAATTTTGGCAGAATGCTGCCCCATTTTGTAAATATGGCCCTAAGTGTCTTGAATAATATTATGAACTATCATGCTGAACAGTAACATTCCAGGCCCCACCCACATCCCCCACAAATCCATCCTACCCAATCTCCTGTCCAGGCTGTCTGAGACAAGGCATGTCTCTGTATAACAGAGGTTTGCAACTCTGGAGCTTTCCTCTTTTATCCATTAGTCTGGTTGCTCTCTTTTCTTCTACTCTGCCTTGGACTGATATCAGAGCATTTCCACTTGCTTTCATGTTTCACACTGCAGGCGATGAAAGCTGTCAGTCTAGAATGCAACAAAGCTAACAGTCATGGAGGCAGGAGAGCAGCTTTAAAAGAAGAATTATAGATTTAAGAGTGGTGACTTTCAGAAAAAGGGGTAATGATCTTCCACCTCAAGAAAAATGTACTAGTGTGTTCTGGTGGGCACTAGTGTAATGGTTAGAAAGACTGTTGAAGTGTCTTGGGGCAGGACAGTTAAAATCCTGCTGCTCATTGTGAAAACACCTCTGTCTCACAGCACAATGTGTGAACTTCAGTGTGTGTACTAAAGCTTTGAATATTTTACTGCAGATTTGTCAAGACTAGTCAGAAAAGTGACAAAGGATGTTTTAAGAGGTAAATATCACATATATCTCCCAATCATGGAACATTTTGTTTGTGTTGTGCTTATTTGTTTTACAATCTTCAATTACAAATGGGGCTCTAGAACAAATAACTTTGAGTTAATAAAATATGAAACCAAAAAAATGTAAATTCAATTCAAGTCACTTTTTTGTATCCTCCAGGGACCCAAGAAAAATAAGTGCCATCAAAATTATTTTTCGTTCTATTTTCTGACATCCTTGGGGGGGGTCAAAGAAACGTTTCACAATTTAGACTATTTAGATTTAATTATAGCCATTAACCAACAATAATACAAAATAAAAACAAATAAAACACTCCATAGGGCAACAGGATGTGTGATATCTTATTCTGGATGGATTTTATACCCCCTACAATACATGTAGATACTTCTTTAAGACACTCTTGCTTGCACAGCCATCCCCCATAGCTTATCCATTAAACAGCTGGGCTTGTGTGAAATCACTGATAGTTTAATGAGAATGTGTCTCTGAGTACCTTAAAGCAAGAGAGATAGTCTCTCATTCAAAGAACTGAGGTTACAACATAACCATAAGTTCTTTATTGCTCCACTCCATTACATATTCCATATGGATGGGGTAACTCTTTAAGATACCCCAAGAGGAGATGGTGCAGCCCAATATCCCAACCACAAATAATCTACTTACAAATGTACATATTTACATGCCAACCAGGTCAGGACACTACAAGATGCAAATGCCAAGCCTGAGAGCCAGACGGCCTATCAGTCTGCAAAATGCAAGACTGGCACCAAGGAGACCCTGCAAGATGCAGAGGGAAAGATATGATGGAGTAACCGCTCTGATTGGTCCACAAGACACTAGATTGACTGTGGAGACAATGCTCAGTTGGCTATGACTGAGGTGCACCCAGCACCCGCTCTCTGAGGGAAGGACTGGGTGCCACATTTAGGCGTTAGAATGTAGAAAATGTAGATTCATATGACCATGTCACAGCTGCACAAATGGCCCTCCACAAGGCCCATGAAGTGGCCACACCTTGGGTTGAGTGGCACCGTACTCTGGATGGGAAGAGAGTACCTGAAAATGCATACTCCTCCTGAATGACCTCTACAACCCAATGAGACAGCCTGGGCTTTTACAAGGATCTGCCCAAGACCCCAGGGTTAAAGCAGACAAGAAGTCTTGCTAAAACTCTGTGCACACCTGATGTACTCTGTCAAGATCCAGCCAGGGCACAGAGCAGTCTTCAGCAATCTCTGTGAACTGAGAGCATGGGGCTCTCTAATCCTCCTGGCAAATGTTATGGCTATCAGGAAAGCTGTTTTAAGGGAAAGGCCTTTCAAATCAGCATCCTTGAGGGGATCAAAGGGGGGATGCTGAGGAGCGCCAAGGACTATGGAGGTTCCACGGGAGAAGCGAGGATCCAGACTTGTGAAGTGTAAGCCTCTGGGCACCTTTAAGAAACAGGGAGATCAGAGATTATTCATCCCCACTGAGTGCTGAGCGACCAACATGAATTGCCTGAATTGCTGCCACCGTACCACACAGGGTAACTGCAGATTTGCCCATCTCCAGCTGGGACTGCAGAAATTGTCAGGATGTCCTGGCTGTGGCCTTAGAGGGATTGATGTGGTGGACTGCACATCAGGAGGCAAACAGTCCCCAGGGGTACAAGTAGGCAGCCCTAGTGGATGGTGCAAAATCTTGTACATAATCCTCTCTGGCTCAGTCCTGTTACCTACAAGGATTAGGTATCAAAGTACATAGAGATGACATCCATTACAATTGACATTTATTCAAAGCCCATTATTTCAAAACATAAATTATTTAACTGCTTTTAAAACTGAAAATATTGTTCCTGAAACCTTTACAAACAAAATCATATATAAAGATGATTAAAAAAACAAAAAAGTAACAATATTTGACTTACTTCTCTTTCTATAAAATGTGCTTGCTGCAGTGCCAGCCATTTTGGATTGAAAGTAAATTAAATGTCCCAACATGCCAGCATGCCACATGATATGTCCTCAGAAAGCCCAGAATATCGTCTTTAGAGTACAACAGGATTTAATTGAGTTTCTTTTGAAAAACTTAAAAGATGTGCATGAAAATGTGATGTCCACTACAGAGGACAAAAGGCTGGGCCTACTGCCAAATCACAACAAATAGTTACCTCAAAGTTACTGTAAGGTAAAGGCTACAATAATAGAGAGAAAATCCCAACATTCAGACAACTCCCTATGAGCAAGCACTTGGCAACAGTGGAGATGAGAAACTCCCTTTTAACAAGAAGAAACCTCGGACAGAACCAGGGTCAGGGTGGGAGCAAGGGGAGGGAGATGGGGGGGTAAAAGACGATTATTATTACACTTTTTTTTATTTAACTATTGTTCTCAGGTGGCATGGTGGTGCAGTGGTTAGCACTGTTGCCTCACAGCAAGTATGTCCCTGTGTCATGATCCTGGGCTGTTTTGCCAGTGGTTTGGGGGTTGTGATGTTCAGTTATTGTTCAAGTCTTCAGTTTGTTTCCTAGTTTAAAGGACTTTAGCAGTTAGTTTATTTGATCTTGTGACCACTGGTTCATTTTGCACTTTATTGTTTGTTATTTTCCTTAGTGCATTTGTTTCTTCCTAGGTTATACTTGGTTTGTTTCATTCATCCTTAAGTTCCCAGTAGCTTTAGAGTTTAGTTCTTCCTGTGTCTTCCCTTAGTCGTCCTCCCTTTTTTTATAGTCTCTTGTGTCTGTTTCCCTCAGTGTCAGCATCCTGTGTGTGTGTGTGTGTGTGTGTGTGTGTGTGTGTGTGTGTGTGTGTGTGTGTGTGTGTGTGTCTTTCAGGCCCCTCTTCTGTGGAACCAGCTCCCAGCTTGGATTCGGGAGACAGACACCCTCTCTACTTTTAAAACTTTCCTTTTTGATCAAGCTTATAGTTAGGGCTGGATCAGGTGACCCTGAACTACCTCTTAGTAATGCTGCTATAGGCCTAGACTGCTGGGGGGGGGTTCCCATAATGCACTGTTTCTTTTCATTCACCTTATTTGCTTTGTTTATACTCCACTCTGCATTTAATCATTAATTGATATTAATCTCTGGCTCTCTTCCACAGCATGTCTTTCTCTCCCCTCAGCCCAACCGGTCGTGGCAGATGACTGCCCCTCCCTGAGCCTGGTTCTGCTGGAGGTTTCTTCCTGTTAAAAGGGAGTTTTTCCTTTCCACTGTCACCAAGTGCTGCTCATAGGGGGTCGTTTTGACTGTTGAGTTTTCTCTGTATTATTGTAGGGTCTTTACCTGCAATACAAAATGCTTTGAGGCGACTGTTTGTTGTGATTTGGCGCTATATAAATAAAATTGAAATGAATTGAATTGAAATTCCAGACCTTTGTATTTTGAACTTTGCTCATGCCTGGACTTAGGGATTCTGTATTTTCATATTTGTGAGTAATGTCGTAATAAAACAGCACTGCGAGTTACATTTGTTGCGTCCTGCATTTGGGTCCAACTGTGTCAGCCACACAGTCAAACCGTGACACCCTGGGCCTGGGTTAGTTCTCTTGTGTTACTATTTCCTTGATAGGAACATAAAGGCCTGAACTGAATTTTGTTGAAATCTATTTGATAGTTGTCAAGGCAGTTGCCTGAAAAACAAAAAAGTTGATTGATGATTAAAGAACTCATGCTGTAGGTACCATAAATATCTGTATAACATTTTAAAAATCCATTTGACAGTTGCTGACTGAGCCACAGAGCTGCTGGTATGACTCAAAACTACTTTTTAATGATCTGAGCATTAACAAAACTGTCTTCTAATAGCATCTTAAAAACTTATGGGATTGCGATATGATAAACATCTCTAGTTAGCACTGTATGCCACTGCTAACTTTTGACATCACCACATAACAGTTATTGTAACCTACCACCTACCTAGCACCAAACCAGGGAAAATCCCTGTACTGTCCCTAGAATACTGTTCTGTCTGATAATGTCCTTGTGGTTGTCAGTGGCCAATTTTTTAAGCTGGAAGATATATTAATTTGGATAAAGCATGACATTATGACCTATATGGTCTTCCATACAAAAATATATGTTGTTTTTAGGGGAATATGACTTCCTCCAAGTTAAAATGCAATGGAATAGCACTTTGTAATGGAATTTGGAGTTGTGGACTCAGTGAATACAGTATATGTTTCTGATTATACAGTACTGTCAATATCTTCCATAAAATGCAAGCTGGATAACTTATAAACATTACAGCTCAGATTATAACACTGCCACTAGTTTAATATGTGAAAATATACAGTAATTTCCTTGTCTGTTTAACTGTCACAGTCATCAATACAAAGCCCACACTGGATACAGTTTGCTTTTGTAGCCCACGTACTTTCTCTGTGTGGGAGTTGGGTGTGTGCATGCAAATATATGGCTGTTTAAAGTGTGTGAGTGGGGTGAAGAGAGACGATGAGTGTGCAGCTGTGAGAAAGATAATATGGTTTGAATTTAAACCTGACAGTCACAGATCAACAAACAGCGGTGGCTGGGCCATATAGACTGTTGACTTTGAATAACCATATATGGAGAACTGAAAGGCTTATTAAGGACTTTCAGTGCCCTATATCTGAAGTCATATTAGACAGCAGGCAAAAGCCACACAGTATGATGACGGTACCTTTGAAACCAAACTCCATAAATTAGCTGGAAACCTAACATGACACTGATTTGTATTAAAGATAAACCCTTTGACAGGGAGGTATCAGCCCAATTGAAACATTAAAAAACTGTAATTGTGCACACAATTACAAACACACGTACACACACAAACACTGTTTATGAACAAATGAACAAAGACATAATTAACAGTCTGCATTGATAAGAATATTGATAAGAATGATTCATTTTAAGGCTGTGTGTGTGAACATGAATATGCAAATTCATATAATCAGCTGATTCATAAAATTTCATTAGTCATAGTAGCCATAGCATTTATTCCCTTACCCTTACCTTATACATGAATACATAAAAAAATCATTAGCTCTATGTGGTGGACTGTATAGCATCCTATTTGTGTGTGCATCTTTTGAAAAATTAAAAAGACATTTTACCATTTTGAAGGTATGTTTTAAGATTAAAGCTATGCTAAGCCCAGTGAGGTTGTGCTTTGAGCTAGATTCTATGTCAACATGCTATCATTTTCACTTTAAAGTGCTAAAAAGCTAATGTTAAGCAGCTTATATGTTCTAATACCCATACTATCACAATATTTACCAAGCTGAGAAAACTTTTATTATGAATCAATATGTGGTAAATTAAATGGAGTATGATAAAAAAAAAAGAAAAAATACTAGAGCATAAAGTTGCATTTTACATTTTGTATGAAGATCAGCATGCTTTTATAACCATTTTAACCCACATTCCTCTGGAAAAGAGGTCTGTTGTAGGCCATGGTGTCTTGCAGGAATAAAACAAGCCTGAAGGCCTAGAGAGTGCAGGCACCCTGCCTTCCAAATCTCACACTTACTTTTTATTTTAGAAATCGAGATGCTTTTTCTCCCATATTAGCTTCTTTGTATTAGTTCACTGTAAATCCAGAATTCAATTTAAAATCCTTCTTCTCACATACAAAGTCCTGAATGATCAAGTCCCATCACATGTTAAAAACCTCATAGTACCATTTTATGCCAATAGAGCGCTCCACTCTCAGACTGCATGCTCTCAGCCCCCTCTCCTGTGGAACCAGCTCACAGTTTTAGTACGGGAGATATACACCCTCTAAACTACAAACATGAATGTTGTGATTGTGCTAAATAAAGGCCAGAGGATCAATAAGATTTATCTTGTAGGAACTATGAGTATCCAAGCCAAATTTTATAGCAAGCCATAAATAGAAATCCAACACCTTACCACCTTACCATGTTGTTTTTCCTTTAATTTGTCACAGTTGTGCATTTCAATAATTGACCACCTCCTGTTGCTACTAAAGAGAAGTTCCTATAAGTCCTAAGTCTATAAGAGTTGTAATCTGGAGACAGTGAAAATCTCTGCAGATTTTCATAACAATCCAGCTCTTAAAAGTTGAGGTGTTTCAGTATGGATAAAATAAACATGACCAGCTTTCTCTGTCAACCTCAGATCCTAACCCAAATGCTTTGTACATTATTCAAAAATATTCTTTACCCTTAAGACCAATTTTTAAATTAGGTATCCACGGAACAAAACTCTGTGTTTATGTGCATCATAAATAGTGTGTAGACCATTAGATTGGTCACTTTATCATAATGAAAAATCTCTGTACACAGTGTCCATTTGGTTTTGGTCTTGACCTCCCTTGAAAGGATGGGACTTGTTGCTTTCACTGCCTGTTGAAATGATATCTTAACAGTATTAAGGGTTATCATGACTGTATATCACTGTTTATCCAACATTCTCCAGCATGTAGGGAGCTTTAGTAATGTGATGTGGCCATACTGAAGAATAATTTGTTGGTTTCCAGTGTCAGTAGCAGCAGGGCCAGTAAAAGGTTTCTTTGAGATGATTGCAGAACATTTTCAAAAGTCTCATACCCTGAGGTCACTACCAAGCCTATATTTAGATTACAACAAGACAGTGGTGACTGTGCAATGTGGCTGTACACTGCAACACATACACAATGGAAAGTAAATTCCACTCATGGTGCCCAGTATTTTCGGTGTTCTGTCTGTCAACTTTCTCCACCCACAAAGGGACTTTTACAAGATCATAACAGGTCTGTGAATTCTCTCTCTATCTCTCTGTATGTGTGTGTGTGTGTGTGTGTGTGTGTGTGTGTGTGTGTGTGTGAGAGAGAGAGAGAGAGAGAGGCATGATTCCTAAAGAGGCCACAGGAGGGCATGCAATTTTCTTGAGTAAACCCTAACAAACTCTTTATTGTCCCATGTAAAATGCATTTTGACTGAAATGCACTTTTTGACATGTGATGAAATCTAATTGAAAAACACCATGCTAATAAAAAAAGTAAACATTTTTTAAAGACCCAGATAGATTCTTTACATTTTGTTTATTATTATTTTTAGTAGTATTTTTATGTGGACCACTGTAACCTTGGTGTGTGTGTGTGCGCGCGCGCGTGTGTGTGTCACACAGTCTGTAACCATTGTGTCTATAAATATTGCCTTCCTTTTCCTAAGCTCTATAAATATCTCCAAATGACTATAGTTAACTCCTTGGTGAACTAAATCTAGTCTTTCCTAGAGCATAGTCAAATCAGAGCGTCAGAAATTTCCAACCCCTCGCAGCCTGTCTACCAAAAGAAGTAAATTCCACCGCTCTGTCCGTCTCATTTGTTTGCGGTTATGCCTCTCTATGTGTCTCTCTCCCTCTCTTTCTCTCTCAAATACTCAGCTCGGTAAAACTCGTCACTTTCCGATGATCGTTTTCCGGAATTTAAACCAAATATGGAACACGGAGGGTGTTCCCATTCGTACCGGATTCAACCTTATATGGGTTACGAAGCTCAAACCGGAATTCCTCTTTTTGATCGCAAAGCGGTATTAGATAGAAGATGCGTGAGAATAAGTGCATATACAATGAATGCAAAGAATGGTGGATAAGTTTGGGTGCTCGTTGTACTGTGTGTTGTTGTAGTCAAGTTCTGTGGCAGTCTGTTGCAATTTGGCAGCCGGTGGAAAAAGTCGGTCTTATCTGTCCTGGAGCAGCGGGCTCTCCATTGACAAGAGATTCCCTTTGAAATCGTCATGGAGCCTCATAGCCAATCAGCGTCTCTCTTCTTATTTTATTACTCCTCCTAGTTCCATATTTGGGTAATGACGTGCGGCAGCATTCAAAAGGTTCCCCATATATACATACTAGTGTCAGGGCCCCCGTTCCCGTTACTTTAACCAGTTTTAACTTTATGAAGCGCACCAGAACAGAGCTCATCCTTTAACACACGCTGACTGACAGAGACATGCAGTGGTGACCCCCTGCGTGGCTGGGTTACACATTCCCTATTTCTGATAAGCTTTGAGGTAAAGAACAGAAAGAAAAGGACAGACGCACTAATTTCTTTCCGCTCTACGATGACGGCTAAAACTCTGGAGAAAGTGCCGGGGAATCTCGGAGGGTTCGCGTATCCCGAGAGCGTGTACTCCATGGATGACATAGCCACCAGCTTGCCGACCTCTGTGGCCATCTTCCCCAACAACGACTTGGGAGCGCATTACGACCAGATTAATGTGGCAGCAGGTAAGATGATTTTGCACGCCGAAGAAATTCGTGTGTAGTAAAACGTTGACATACGAATTTCATCATCAAGAAAATATTTTTTCCCATCAAATGGCTGCAGGAAAGAGTAACAAGGCAACATTTTTAAAAACTATTTTGGATGTTATACTAAAAAGTAATGTTAGTGTCACTGTTTCGGTTATGTTATAAGATGATAGGAGCACAGTCCGTGCGTAATGGAGCAGAAATGCACCTGCTTTCTCTCACTTGAAGCCCACTTTCCTGTCTAGTGTGAAGAGGTTAATGAATCATGCTTTCTGATTTGTTTCCCCCCGCAGAGGGCTTGATGGGCGCAGACGTGAGTGGAGAGAAACGCTCCCTAGACCTCTCGTCATATTCCAGCAGCTTCTCTCAGCCCGCAACCCATCGCAACCAGACCTTCACCTACATGGGAAAGTTCTCCATCGACTCCCAGTATCCAGGTAACTGGAACCCCGAGGGAGTGATCAACATCGTCTCGGGGATCTTCAACGTGGCCCAACCACCTCCTCCTCCTCCTCCCTGCTCTTCAGCTTCCTCCTCCCCGGCTTCTTCAGGATCTCCCAATCACTTCTCCAGCGGTAATTTGAGTTGCACCATGGCGGCTCAGAGCCAGGCAGAGATAGAGCACCACCACCACTTGTACTCACCCCCGCCTCCTTACTCCACCTCCGGCTGCGGGGAGGTATACCAGGACCCCTCTGCGTTTTTGTCCACCTCTACCTGCCCTATCGCCTCTTATCCTCCACCCTCCTACTCGTCACCTAAGCAGCCCGGAAGTTCAGACGCACCGGGGCTTTTCCCCATCATCCCTGACTATTCTGGCTTCTTTCAGCCGGCTTGCCAGCGGGACATGCACACGGCCGGTATTCAGGATAGGAAACCATTTGGTTCTTGTCCTCTTGATACATTCCGCGTCCCTCCACCTCTGACCCCGCTGAACACTATCAGGAACTTTACTCTGGGGGCTCCGGGGAGTGGTGGCTCCGAGGGAGGGGCGCCGCGGCTCCCCTCTGCCTACAGCCCACAGAACTTGCCTCTGCGACCAATCCTGCGGCCCAGAAAGTACCCGAACAGACCCAGCAAGACCCCTATCCACGAGCGGCCGTACCCCTGTCCGGCGGAGGGCTGCGACCGGCGGTTCTCGCGCTCGGATGAACTGACCAGACACATCCGTATACACACTGGACACAAGCCCTTCCAGTGTCGGATCTGCATGCGCAACTTCAGCCGCAGCGACCACCTCACCACTCATATTCGCACGCACACGGGAGAGAAGCCATTCGCCTGCGACTTCTGTGGCCGCAAGTTTGCTCGGAGTGACGAGAGGAAGAGACACACTAAAATTCACCTGAGGCAAAAAGAGAGGAAGTCCTCCACTGTCTCCTCTTCCTCCTCTTCCTCATCCAGCAATTCCGGGCTTGAGCGGTCAACAGGCGGCATCAGCGCAGCCAACGGGATCTGTTCATAGGTTTCCCTGGAAAGCTTTGCTGTCACCAAGGCAATGTGACACACACTAAAACTTAAAAACGAAAGGTACCATCAGATAACAATTCTTTAACTAGTGTGAACTGTAGCCCAAGCATCAGAATGGGAATACACAAGAACTTTTGTGCAGACGTGCGCAGTTACGCACATTCTCCCATTCCTGCCGCAGAACTGACTGAAAGACTGACACGAATGCACTTTGATTGCACAGTCTATTGAACATACAAATAAAAATATCCAATAATTCATACAAAATTAAGAGATAATCTGTAATGTGAAGGGGACTTCACAAAATAAAATCTAGCCAACACTTAACTGAGCGCGCAGCTTTTCCGCGTAAATGTGAAATAACTGCAATAACGTTTCAAATAAATAAAACAATTTTAAGTTATTAAATTGACAGTGAATTCATCTTAACATGTTTGTGGAAGAGTGAATTTTCCCTTTAGTGCCTTGCTGTGTGTCTTTTTGTACACATACTGATTCAAGGACACTTCTATTGAAATGTATATTTGTCCTTTCATTTGTAAAGTAGGAAGACATTCTATTTTTGTATGCATTTTGTCTCGTGTAACTCCATTTGTTCAGCAGTTGTGGTTAATGTTTAAACCATGTTGGAGTGTAAATATGTTGAACTCATACCGACTTGACTTTTTTGTTTGTTTTTGTTTTGTGATGTGTGTTTTGAAACTTATTAAACGCATCAGAATGATAAACACAGCCGGCATCGTCAGTTTGGTTCATTACTCTAAACTACAACACATGAACACTGCGTTAATAAAAGTGTCACTGAATTTAAAGTGAATGGTATACTTTTTATCTGCATTCTAAAAAAGACCTGTTGATGTTGGAAATTTTAATGGGTAAATCCCACGTTGCGTCACCAGTGGCATCTCTGACTCAGTTTTTGCCCACTCAGTTTTTATTTAGGTGTCACATCAGGTTACAAACAGGCTATGATATGCAAATTGTTGGTTTTATCCTCGCCGACAACAGCAGAACAAGTCCGGGCTTTGATACAGTAAAGGTGGAATAAAACGCTATTCACCAGAGCTAAGATACAGCAGAAAATCTAGATCTCCAGCCGCTTTAAATGCGGCGAATCTCGATCGGTTTTAAACGTGCGTATCTTTAGAAATTAAATAGATCTAGGGGAAAAATATATTTATGAGATGCAACAATATAGACGAACTATACTTCCACAATGGAATGATTTTTTAGAAAAGCTCCAACAACAGAACAAAGATTAAAAATACTCTTTAATGATGAAGTTTACTTATTTGGCTTTATTTCTTAGTCGAATCTTTAAAGCCGGTTCCAAGTCTTTGAATTTCTTTTAATGGGGAAACACTGATTTGCTTTATATATATTGGTTAGTTTTATTTATTAATCTATTTGTTTGCTGTCCCAGAAATATAATCTATAAGTTTTTAAGTGTGGAATGTAAAGTTCATCCCTATTAATAAAACCTGCCAGAAAAATACAGCCTTAGCGCTTATAAATACTTTATAGTATATTTCGTTCAATTTGCTCCTTCAAACTGTTACTTATTAACACTTTTCCAAAAAATAAAAAGTAAATTTTTACTCAACTATTTATTTTTATGTGTTTGTTATTTTATTTTTTGTCATATGTTGTGAATCGCAAGTAAACGCCTCTCAGGAATGGGAAAACGGCGGTCACCTGTTTCCTTTCCATTTACCAAATGTGTGTATATGAATAAACACCCGGATGTGGTTCTTTTCACTTGTGGTGGAGCGGAGTTATTTATGGTTGTTTTACCTTAGGGCATTTTAGGGTGTATTACACAACGGAAGCACGTGAAATAGTATGTAGAGACGCAGTATACTAAATGTTTGACTGAATGAAAACAAAACCGAGTCTTCTTCGTATGAAGAAAAAACTACTTTGTGCTCTGCCTTGGAGAAGAAGAGAGGAAAGTCAAACTTTATTCTCCCTTCTGGTTCCTCCCTTTCATCACATATACACAAAATCTCTGTCAAAGAAATATCTTTTGTTGGCAATGAATACTGTTTAGACACATGATTACATGGAAACTGTGAGCAATCTTGTACAGATTCATTGTGATGTTACAGATGTTCACATTAACAAACATATTTATTAAAACTTTACTCGAAACTGTATAGCCCAATTTTAAAATTACATTCACAAAGCAATTTTATCACTGCTCAGAACAACACAGTATTTTCAGATCAAGTGCACAACCAGTCAAAATAATAATACTGCTGAGCATTTATTACATATACATCAAAAATACTGAAAACACAGATATCCCGGTCACTTTGTAAATACAAAGGAAGCTAAGAAGGGGTGTGGGGTGCACTGTCCATGCTGTTACTGCGTATTTTTCCATATTTTGCTGAGTCCTGATCAGGACTCAGCAAAATATTTTTTCCATATTTTGCTGAGACTGGGACGGAGATTTATCTTATATTTTCCCACACCCCTCCTTAGCTTCCTTTGTATTTACAAAGTGACTGGGATATCTATAGACAGTATAGATTCCTGCTTCTACCTTCTGTTTATTTGTTTGATTTTTCAGTTTGGAGCCGGGTGCTGTGCCAAAAAGTGATTTACTGTTTTGATGTGTTTTTTTTTCTGTGCAATATCTTTGTATATATTGATAGAGAGACTGTAGTCAACAGAATTTATGACGTATATATAAAACAAATAAATTATCTGTTTTAAAAGTATATATATGACTGCATTATTGTGCTTAGATTACAGTCAATCCAGCCCTTTTCTGGCCACTTCAAATATCTTTACAGAACTGTGATGTTGAATTTGTTACAATTTTTGCAATTTTTGCTCTTGGTCAGATATCATTTGAAAATTGCATTTTTAATGCCAGTGACACTTTTTATATAAAGGATCTATAAAAGCCTCTTTGCAAAAAACTGACAGAAATTTTCTTTCTGGCACAAAATGACTTGATATCATTCATATGTTTGATAGATATGTTTGACAGATATTTGACAGACAAGTCATTTACAACAGTTTAAATAAGGGCAGTCTTCTTCTTCTGGTAAATACCAGAAAGTTTTTGGCACAAGATAATTCTTTGGTTGTTCCTACCCAGAGCGCACAGCTTTGCAGACTGTCGTCTACATGTTCTAGCTGTGTACTGCCTCTAGGGGGCAGTGTCAAAAATCTGTGGAACACGTCCGTGTTTCTCTTGCTGCTTTTTTGATCTTTGATTGTTTTTGAGCTTCTCTACTTTGTCGCGGAGTCTGTAGCTCCCTTTTCTGTTAAGGACCACTTTTCAACCAGTAGTGGTGTGCAATACTGCAAGATTTGGTATTGATCCGATGCCAAGTAAATACATGGCCAGTATCACAGGTGATACCGATACTTTTGAATAATTCTGAAGAATTTTCATGAAGTTGAACTGGTTTGTGATTTTTTTCCTTTGGATCATTAATTAGTTAAAACCCAGGAAAGAAGTGGGCAAAGTTTACAGGGAAATAGAAAATATTTTATCAAAATAAATGTTATTGTTCTGAAACAATAGAAAATTAACAAAACAATTTTCCCCATACATTGATGTCTGGATTTTTTTTCTCTTACGTAAATGAAGTATACAAAATCATCCCTCAAGAACAAATGCAAACTTTTTTCAGGTAGAGTATTCAGAAAGTATAATAAAAAAATTAATAAAAAATATTGACTAATTTTCTGGATTTTTTCTTAAATAAACAAGCTGTACAAAAAAAGAATTTGCTTTAAATGTTTTATAGCAAATTCATTTTTTTCCCAAGTAAAATATATTATGTGTCACTTGATGGTATAAAGTCAAAACACTACGGGGAGGGGAGGAGCAAAGTGTACCTGCTCTGTGCTGTGACAGGAGGGGCACTTAGACAGTCAGCTCGCATTTTTGATGAAACTTCAGCACTGCATACAGGAGAGAAACTGAAGCTAAAGTATCGATCTCATTACACTGGTATTGATCAATACCAATACCAATGTTGGTATCGATGTTATTGATATTTGGATCGATCTGCCCACCACTATCAACCAGTCTATGCACAGCTTTGTCAACACTAGGCTATGCACATGTTTGTTTGTTTGTTCTGTTTATTTGTTTGTTGCATGATTAAATGCAAGCAAATCTGCATAGTTTGCATGCAAATCATCCTTTACTATGTAGACATACATGGAAACAAAGACAGTACTAAGAATTGTGCTTGAGATGCACCTTGCAGGGGGAAAACTAAAAGCCTTTGGCTAAAAGCTGAGCTGCTTGGTTCTGTGGAGGCATTTTCCCATTAAAAGGGAGTTCTTCCTCCCTGCCACTAAAAAATGGTTTAAAAAAATGGACTAGTTCTTATATAGTGCTTTTCTACTCTCGAAGCACTTATACAACACTTTTTGCTCACAGCAGATCACCTAATCGTTGGGGCTTTCTCTAGTATATTTACATAGCACACCTGTGAACTGGCACTATATAAATAAAACAGACCTCACAAGCTTTTTGAACATTCATATTTACTCTAGTTTAATTAAAAAAGTCTATTGTGTAAAATTTTGTTATGTATTAGATGTTCTAATGTTACTGAACTTTTTTGACAGTTCTTTGATCTTTAACACCTCAGATATCAGATATCAAAATAGTTACATGCTGCTATGTTGACCACATATTATCATTTTTATGCTGTTTATGCTGTTAACTGTTCTTTCAGCTGTTGCTCAGTGTGAGTCACATGAAGTACTGTGTGTGAATCTGGCAAATATTTTAAAGGCAGACACAAATTTAAAAATGTATAAAAGCAAAATTATGAAAGTAAAACAACTAAGAATCACTTTTATCTGCTTCATCCGGTTATAAGCAGATTTCTTCACTTCACTTCTTCATTTCACTCCACAGAAATCTGTATAGTTTTCATCTTTGTAGTGCTTCACAATTCTTCCTGTTAAGAACAGCAAAGAAGGTGACATGTAAACCTGCACTTGATCCATGCTGATAGCTCTCATGGCTTTGTTCACAGACACTGTATGAAAACCAGACTTCAAAAAAGTGTATGAAAATTATCTTTGTGTGGCAAAGTTTTACAGTTTGACTCCTGAAACTGCAAGGCTTTATTCAAGGACAATGCCAAAATATAACCTCAGAAAGTTTGTGTACATCAGTTGAGAATCTATATTGCAATGTGGTCTTGAACAAAAATCAGAAACAAAACCCTTGTAGTTCATTAAACTTCACATTAGATTAATAAAGCTGTGACACCATGAGTACAATGGGTTGCTGGGTTGATGACTGGACTGTTATGGTGTCACCACAGAGAGTAGCATTCAAACTGATATTTTACTCAGTAAAACAACAATAATGAATGAATGAATGAACAATTAATAAACTCTTAGTTTATGTGTTTAATTATCTTTATTTAGCTCTTCATTTATGTGTATATGTCACGGTTGGGTGGTGTGGCGAGCAGAGTGGACCCAAAAGCAGAACTCCAAAACGGGACTGAATGTAGGTGAAGATTTATTTACAAGATAATCCAAAATATACAGAACTGAGGTAACTTAATATAACTGAAGGAACGGTCAGGTGGCAGCCTGGAACAAAACCACACCTCCATGAGGGAGGACGCGACAAGGAACAGAAGGAAATGCAGACAATAAATACACCGGGAATGACGAGGGAAAACAGGAAACAGCTGGGGAGAACAGGTGGACAAAATCATACTAATGAAACACAGGAAGCAAAACTCCACACAACACACAAGGAACGTAAGACTGTCAAAATAAAACAGGAACACCAAACGAGGTACACGCAGACTTAACACAGGGGGCTGGCACAGAGGAAAATTAAACATGGACCACAGAACAGGGAAAAATACAGAAACACAGACACAGGGGAGACAGGAACAGAGGGAACTAGAAAACCACAACTGATAAGGCCAGAACTAAGATGAATAAGGAAAATCAAAACAAAAAACAACCTGAGAAAACGGAAACCATATCAAGAAAACATAAAACACTGGGCCACCGGCCCAGGACATGACAGTATAATCCTGTCTTTGCCTTTTCCTTTGTCAATTTGCTGTGTTACCTACCTCCTTTTCTCTTTTCCTTGTTTCCTTCTGGTGTCTAATTTCAGTTTTCGAATTTTGTATCCATATTATTTGTATGTATAAGAGTATCTTACCACATTCTTGTGGCACTAGTTTGTTATATTTTGCTATAAAATAATGTACTCTTCAGTGTTCTGTTCAGGCTGCCTTCATGGTGACCTACTTTTTATTGCATAAGAACATTACCTCAAAATCATAACCAGTTTAAATAAAATAGACTTGCTTGATCTACATTATAACCTCAAGTTTAAAAAAAATAAATAAATAAGTAGAACAAGCAAGAAATTTAAATTTGTGTTCATTATGGGCGCTATAGGGCAGCACGTGGGATGGTGGTTAGCACAGCTGCTTCACAGCAAGAAAGTCCTGGGTTTGAATCCACCATCTGGCTGAGGCCTTTCTGCATGCTCTCCCTGTGTTTGTGTAGGTTCTCTCCAGGTGCTCCAGCTTCCTGCCACAGGCAAAACAAACATACAGTCAGTGGGTCAGGTTAACTAGTGATTCTAAACTGGCCCTAGGTGTTGTCTATCTCTCTGTGTTAGCCCTGTGATAAACTGGTGACCTGTCCAGGGTCTTGCACTATGGCAGCTGGGCTATAGGCTCCAGCCCCCCTGCGACCCTGAATATGGTAAGCAGAATAAAATGGATGGATTGCGTCCACTGTGGCATTTAATAATGCAACAATAACAACAATATTTTTGGCTCACGGCTAAAGGAAGTTTGGCCAGCCGACACTGTCCACTATTGAAGGTAAATAAGGAATAATGCATGCCTGTCATGGGCCCTGGGTCTTGGACCCGGGGTTTAAGTTTTGATCTTTGGAACATTTTTGGATTAAAAAAAATTCTATACCCTTTTATTTAAAAACAGAACACATATGATCTGATTATGATTGTAGCCACCATTTTGTTTTTCAAAATGGATGCCATAAAAAACAAACAAACAAACAAACAAAAAATCTCCTACATTTCAAATCTTTCAAGATTGCTAGGGCATACATTAGCTCAAATGTTTTATATTTACTAGTGGAAAAATGACAGTTATTATATTATTATTTTCAAAATGTAAAAAAAAACCCAACTACCAAAATAACTGTCAAAAATGCAGATTTTTCAGCAATCAGGATGGGGAACTGATGGCGCTCCAGAGTTTTGCCACTTTCCCACTACTACCCACTCGAGTCATTAACTCACCTGGACCCAGGTACTTTTTTAGTACCTACTCAGCCAGGGTTGAGCTGAATTGAGCTGAAAATGTGACAGAATCAACAGAATGCATACCACAGATTGGCCAGGCACTGACAACACTAGATGAGTCATGAGAGTGACTCTTTCACAAGCATTAAACCTATCATTTTTGAACCCTGGGGAAACGGCTACACACTAACTAACACAGACGTTTTTGTGCTTGGTGGCTGACGAGAGAATCCACAGGGAGCTAGACGGAGTGACCGTTTGTGTTTGTGTCACATGCAAATGATGTCACTGGACGTTCAGACCATGTTGCTGAAGTGGTACTCAATTGTAATAGAAAATGAACAAAACTGAGTAGAGTAATGTAGAGTAGAGTCAAGTTGAGCCATGTAGATACAAGTGGAAAATAGGCATTTGGTGTCTGATGTGTGACCAATTGTTTAGAATGCTTTCAAAATTAACACAATAATTATTGTAAAATTTGTAATATTTAAAGTAATCTCATTCACATAAGATACACAGTGTTATTGTAATTGCAAGTATCATCTGTACATGATTAATTAAGAAGGGTAAATTTATAGTGCAAAATCATGGTTTTCTCAACCATGGAAACAAAAGCAAAAGCAATAACAGAATAACGTTTAACATCTGCCTTGGTTATATGTGTGGCAGCTGTCCCAGAAGTCGCCTGGACCATTCATGGAATTTTGTGCATTTGGTGCACAAGGAGTCAAGGTTAGACATAGCATTGCCCAATGGCCATGTCAGACCAGCTGCTGGTCTGTTTGGGTCATTGATACTATCTCCACCAATCGCAGTTAGGGGTTCACACATGCAGAAAACAAGCTGAAGCAACCCTCACTAATATTTTTTTCTGACAGTTAGTAGCCTACTTTCACATTGAAGGAAGTGTTTGTGATGATAAAGAGGATCTTCTTCAAGTGTGGAAAATGCAGCAGAAAGGTACAGTGCCTTGCGAAAGTATTCGGCCCCCTTGAACTTTTCAACCTTTTGCCACATTTCAGGCTACAAACATAAAGATATCAAATTTTAATTTTTTGTGAAGAATCAACAACAAGTGGGACACAATCGTGAAGTGGAATGAAATTTATTGGATGTGTCAAACTTTTTTAACAAATAAAAAACTGAAAAGTGGGGCATGCAATATTATTCGCCCCCCCTTGCGTTAATACTTTGTAGCGCCACCTTTTGCTGCAATTACAGCTGCAAGTCCCTTGGGGTATGTCTCTATCAGTTTTGCACATCGAGAGACTGAAATTCTTGCCCATTCTTCTTTGCAAAACAGCTCGAGCTCAGTGAGGTTGGATGGAGAGCGTTTGTGAACAGCAGTCTTCAGCTCTTTCCACAGATCCTTGATTGGATTCAGGTCTGGACTTTGACTTGGCCATTCCAACACCTGGATACGTTTATTTGTGAACCATTCCATTGTAGATTTGGCTTTATGTTTCGGATCATTGTCTTGTTGGAAGATAAATCTCCGTCCCAGTCTCAGGTCTCTTGCAGACTCCAACAGGTTTTCTTCCAGAATGGTCCTGTATTTGGCCCCATCCATCTTCCCATCAATTTTGACCATCTTCCCTGTCCCTGCTGACGAAAAGCAGGCCCAAACCATGATGCTGCCACCACCATGTTTGACAGTGGGGATGGTGTGTTCAGGGTGATGAGCTGTGTTGCTTTTTTCGCCAAACATATCGTTTTGCATTGTGGCCAAACAGTTCGATTTTGGTTTCATCTGACCAGAGCACCTTCTTCCACATGTTTGGTGTGTCTCCCAGGTGGCTTGTGGCAAACTTTAAACAAGACTTTTTATGGATATCTTTGAGAAATGGCTTTCTTCTTGCCACTCTTCCATAAAGGCCAGATTTGTGCAGTGTACGACTGATTGTCGTCCTATGGAGAGACTCTCCCACCTCAGCTGTAGATCTCTGCAGTTCATCCAGAGTGATCATGGGCCTCTTGGCTGCATCTCTGATCAGTCTTCTCCTTGTTTGAGATGAAAGTTTAGAGGGATGGCCGGGTCTTGGTAGATTTGCAGTGGTCTGATACTCCTTCCATTTCAATATGATTGCTTGCACAGTGCTCCTTGAGATGTTTAAAGCTTGGGAAATGTTTTTGTATCCAGCTTTGAAGTTCTCCACAACAGTATCTCAGACCTGCCTGGTGTGTTCCTTGGTCTTCATGATGCTCTCTGCGCTTTGAACAGAACCCTGAGACTATCACAGAGCAGGTGCATTTATACGGAGACTTGATTACACACAGGTGGATTCTATTTATCATCATCAGTCATTTGGGACAACATTGGATCATTCAGAGATCCTCACTGAACTTCTGGAGTGAGTTTGCTGCACTGAAAGTAAAGGGGCCGAATAATATTGCACGCCCCACTTTTCATTGTTTTATTTGTTAAAAAAGTTTGACACAGCCAATAAATTTCATTCCACTTCACGATTGTGTCCCACTTGTTGTTGATTCTTCACAAAAAATTAAAATTTTATATGTTTATGTTTGAAGCCTGAAATGTGGCAAAAGGTTGAAAAGTTCAAGGGGGCCGAATACTTTCGCAAGGCACTGTACAACCACAGTGTTTCATTCATATTTCTGACTTTTTTATTTTTATGAAGTGTGCACCTGTATTTTCACACTCCGTTTCAGAGAAGGAACAGTCTCTAAACTTTTTATTGCACCTTTTGTGGAATGGTAAATGGTAAATGGACTAGTTCTTATATAGCGCTTTTCTACTCAGTATGAGCACTCAAAGCGCTTATACAACAATGCAATGCAATGAATCAGCATTTATGTGGTGCCTTTCTAATGTCACTGATCACTCAGAGTGCTTTGTAAAAGTGTAATATGTTAAAATTTAATTGCAACATGTCATTTCCTCGTTTGATTCTTCTGTAACAGTGCCCAAAACATCAACCTAGTCATAGTCTATCCCTTTCCTTATTTGGGTTTAGAATCAAAGTGATAACACATTTAGTCATACTTGTTGGCTTCTTTCTGAATGCTTTATTGAACCAACCTTAACCAAAAAAGGAAACAATTGTTCACCAAAAAATTTATAACTAAGAGATGCCATTAAAACGAAATTCTTTTTAGCTTTTAATCTCTAATTGCTTTCATGATCTCTTCAGGGGAATGCTATATATGTTTTCTGAAGATATAACTTTACAGTGGCTAGTTGATGCTATTAATCAACCGACTGCTGCTAACCGACTGTTGACTGCTGTACAAAAAAGTGTTTGGGCCTCTATAGATAGTTTCCCCCTTCACAAGATGGATTTTTTTTATAACTCATTCATCTGAATGCTGGAATTATAGACTGTTTTAAAATATGACAAAAGTGACCATATTTTGATAAGAGGGTGATAAGGAAGCTAAACTCAAATATCTTCTAAAGTCTAAGAATGATAAAGGATCATCTTCATGTGTGACCATCATCATCTGTTTTATTTTTCAACATACATTGAACATCAAAGTAACAAAATAATGGTCAAACTGACACATAGACATACATGAAGATAAATGTAGGCCAAAGGAGAGTCAAGAGCTTAAGTAACATAAAGCAGCATACAGACTGGAATTATTTAAGCTACATGTGAAAGACAATGAAAATGAGTGCTGGCTTTATATCATCAAAATTTTAAAGTTATCCAACACAGCTTCCATTTTTAACACTTTTTAAAAATTACCGTAATGTCCAATTTCATTCAGTTAAATGATAGTATACTGTAGCAATCCCCGATAACTGACCAAACCTGTTTAGCAAGGATTTTATCCTGAACAAGCCAAAAAACATAAAAAGAGAATAAAGTAAATATAATGCAGTGTGTGCAACGTGGACGAAGAAATAAGAGGGTACGATAGAAACGGTTTTCTTTAAAAGTATACATTCATTAAACACACATAAGGCAGATAGGAGTGGGGCTACAGGCTTTGGCATCAATTCACATCACGATGTGGAGGTCCTCTGCAGCAGAAAGAAATGATAATGAGCAAAGAGCTTTCCAAGCTTCACAATATATGGCAGAGATCTTAATGATCCTCCACCATTCACAAGGCTGAGCTGATAATATTCATGAGTATACAAGGCAGCATAATGGTCTGAAGCACAACTCCTTATTAGAAATGAGAATTCCTTATGTCAACACTTCTCCCAGTAACACAGGGATATTTAGCATTTGTGGAAGATTGTTCAGTGGTCCTTATTCCAAGAGGGCTGTCACTTTAAGCCCCTGTCTCTGTATGCCTCTGCCCTGCTGTAGCATCCTTATGAAACAGAAAAGCAGTCAGTCCTTTCAACTTTGAGATAATAATGACTCCACTGTTTTGTTTCCTTGTGGAAGAAAGCAAAACAAAAAGTTCCCTCTTGTGAATGGATGGATGTCACAATGTTAAGTCTGTCATATTCTGTAGTGTAGATTTGAGCACAGGCTTCCATTAGACAGAGACCTCAGGCCCTGGATAGGATTCCCCACCACACCAGAAGTCCTCTGGCTGAGGGATTTCTAAGAGCCACACCTCCTCTTCTTTCTCCTTTTCTCCCTGCTGTTCCTGATGACCTTTTACATCAGTTTCAGTTTCTAATGCACTTTGCAGGACTTTGTAATAGTGACAGTCCCGCCCATCATCTGGATTGTATGGAGGTGCCAAGATATCCAGAAAGGCGGCGGGCCCATCCACCGCATAGATCTGATGTAGGTTATTGCGCACAGGAGTAAGGAGACATGGCCCGCTGTTTTCCGAGTACTCAACAACTGAGCCGAGCATGGCACGCCACACGGAGGCCATCTGCAGAGGGGCTAATGGGGGATCAAACACAGGTGGGACGGTGCTTACAGTCAGGTTTTTCTCCAGCTTGTCACAGCAGCGGACGTTCACCGTTCCATAGAGAACCTGGACCACAGACAGGACAGAGGGAGCAAGAAGAATGGAAACTAGTATCTTGCTGGCAAAGGCATTCAATCATGAAATGGTTGTATACTGCAATATGCATATGTAAGGATGGCAATTTTCCATTTATTTTAAAGTGATTATTTCTCAGAAATAAATAAAAATTTACCTGGACTTGGTATTTCTCAACAAAAGAACATCTTATATTTAAAAAGGACAATTCATCTGCAGTTTCTAATAATTAATACTCAAAAGACTTTGCCACACAGGTGAACTGAATCTTATATTTTACCTGTGAGACACAGCTATGACACACTGCTTCCAAGTAAAATGATCCCTTTACATCACTGTGATAATGGAAATCATGACGTACTAGGAAATTTTTTTCATATATTCAGGTCTCTTTATTACTAATGTCTGAATGGATTATAATGCAAAAGAAAGTTTTAAAATGCAGAGTCCTTACTGCTTCCACAATAATCAAGAGGGTAAATAGCAGCCTGGTGCTGCTAATCAAATGCACTTGATTAATTGCTTATCAGCAATTGTGACTAATAAAATCTTAGAAAATGATTAAAGTTATTGCTGCTAAAGGCGGTCCTACAAGCTACTGATTCATGGGGTGTACTTAGTTTTTCACAGAAGTCTTGTGAAAACTTTTTCATGTGAGTATAGTTTATTGGTATGATTTTATGTACTGGGAGATATATGTCCTTTCATACACAATTTCTTATACACAAAGCCCTCAACCATCTAACAAAAAAAGTTTACTGGCCTTTCTTATCAAACAAATTATTGCATTCTGACATTTCTACTAGAAGGCAACAATACAACCAAATCATTTGTACCCACAGCCACCAGGCTTTTCAATTCTCATACAAATAGCAGATGAGCTATGTTAAATACATGATAGTTATTGTTATTCACATTTTTCCTAATTGTAGTTTCATAAACTTTATCATTAACAACAAAACTGAGGCCTGCAGAATTGGGAGCTGTAACTCTTGGGCTTTTGACCATGAGGTGAATTTGCTAGGATATCTGCTTCTTTGAAAATGACTGCATTGTGTTAGCACACACCTGAATGCTCAAAACCAACAAAATACCAAAACGCCTGCTTTTATAGAAGAGCTCACATTCACTGATAATCAGTTAATCAAGTACATTTGAGCTTCAGCTGTCTACTTGGCTACTACTTATCCTCTTAATTCCTATGGAAGCAATAAGGGTGTACTTAGTTTTTCACAAGACTGTGAAAACTTTCTTTGTCACATGACTATATTTGGCCCACCAACTGTGGCCCTTAGTGAAGATGAATTTGACACCCCTGGCCTGGAAGTGCCAGGGGGTGCAGAGCAAGATGTATTTCTTTCTATTCCTTTTGTCATAAAAGAGCTTTATCAATTTTCTTCCACTTTTCTGTGTTTAAAGTGCTGTATGACTACACCCACAAACACCAATTATTTTTAATACATTAGGCCCACAACTAAGTGCAGCCCAAAGGCCTCCTAGCAGGTGAATGGGCCCTTGTCTGATGCTTACAGTGGTAGCAAACATGTTGGGTCCATGGCCTTTCAAAATCAGAATATTTGCTGTAATACAGTATCCCTATCAGCAAATGTAGATAAATACAGAATACAAAATATATTTAAAATGTATTTAAATGTGTGGCATAACCATAATGATTTAGCCTGACCCTCTGTGATTTTGAGTGCAAAGAAAGTGAAAAGTGTGTTATGCATTAGATTTTATGACTCAGATTCTTATTGAGTCATAAAGCTGTTTTCTGGTTGGCTTCAGCAAGTTTAAATTAATTTCGCAACGTCAACACATGGGTGTAAAGACCTTGAGCATCCCATTCATCCCCGGGTGGTCGTGCAGCGGTATGGAGGCGCCCGTCCTTAGTAGAAACACCCCCATACTGAACACCTCCGTCTCGCAAATGTGCATGTAGGTGACCGGGGGGCTGTGGAGTCTTGCTGCCCCAGAGCTCGCTTTGGTTTTCCGAGGAGTAATTTTCAGGTCGGCAGCCCTGACGGCAGTCAATAAGGAGATTAGTTCATTGAGTTTGTCCTCAACGACTTCATTATCCCCGTTGGCAGACGACTTCAAGCCTTTGAATGTCGTATAGGCTTGTTTCGCTATTTTCTGGATGAGAGGAGTTTTATTGTCCCGCTGCATTCTGGTGGAGAAAACCAGAACAAACGAAGAAAAAAAAACAACCCAAAACAAAACAAGAAAGAAAGAAAAACTACCGTTATCGGCGTCTTTCTTGGACTATTTCCACCGCACGAAAACCTTGTTGAAATGCCGTCCTACAATGTCAACAAAAGTCCTGTCGGTCGGTCCACGCTCCCAGCTGATAAAAATGCGACTTCTATTTTATTTTATTTTTTTAAAAAAGCAATTCATGGTGAAAATATATCATTTCAGCCCCAGATACGAGCCTCCCTCCAGTCATTCTCCGCTGTGTCGCCTCCTCGTCCTCACTCAAAGAGCCTGCGTATGGAACAAAAGGCAACATGGGATATGAAGTTTTATCAGAAAATATTATAATAGTCTTATTCATGTTAACGTAAACAATGAATCACTGCTCCATTGGATCTTATTTAATAGAAACTGAGATGCTATTGTGGAAGACGAATACATGTACAAATTAACCAGAGACAATTAAAATTAGCCTTGTATTTCAATGACACTACATTTCCCAGAGGCCCCGAGGATGCAACAGAGTTGCAGAGGAGAAGGCCAGACAGGCCATTGAACTTTTTGTACTCCCCCGCATCACATCCTCCATCACTGTTTCTTGCTCCATCACTGAGTTCAGCTTTATATAAGTTTTATCTCCTTATAAACTCACATAACACTACCAGTTTCTCATGTTGCCCCTTGGGAAAATGAATTGCCCAACCCATGGTCTGGAGGGATGGGTCACCGAAAGTCAATACAAAAAGCTCTATGAATAAATTCTTTGATGAGGATGAAAATGATACAAATCATATGCTCAGTCCTTCACAGGCACCAGGGCCCTATACTACAAAGCGAGTTCAACATACTCTATCTTTCATTACCTGGATTCACTTATACCCTAACACTGGCAATCAGGCCCCGTTCCAGGAAGCATATTCAACAAGCTCTGAGTTCAAAAACAAACTCGGAGTTGATCAACACTGAGATCAAAATATGAGTTCCAGAACAGCTGATCAGAGGTTGTACTATCAACTCTATTCGGCCTGAGTGAGGAAAGAAAGCCATTATGAATGGAGGATTCACCATGGCAACGGTGAATCCAGTGTGGGGCATGACGGTTATTTTAATAACCAAGAGGGAAGAAAAGAGTCATTTTAATCAGCTTGGGCCACTCTGTCATCTTCATAGACAGGATAAAAGTTTGATATAAAATATATATTTTCATTTATAATGTCTGCTGTCATCATTTACACAACTTGGATTTTCATCAGATGAAGCTGAATCCTAATTTAAAATTTTTTTTATTTTTATTTTTATTTAATTATTCATCTCTAACCTGACAGGACTAGATGCAGGAGGCAGAAACTGAAGAAACTGGACCCAGTTTACTGACGGACCTGTGATATTAGTGACCCAGACAGCAGCAGACCTTTGGGACAACTCTGCCCTCAGGTCAGTTTTTTATTAAATAGAAACTGTTTTTGCTGCAGTTTATGACTATTTGAATAATTATTTTACTGATGGAATAGCAAGCTGCTTTTTTTTTTTCTTAAATAGAGAATGTCATTATTTCTACCATTAATGGATAAAAATGTGTAATGAGAATTAGACAAAAACTGCTTTAATGTTCCCAGTTTAACTATTTCTAATCTAATCTAATGTCAGCTTAACTAATAGGTGACCCCCCTCTGACAGCCACAGCAGAGATGTGGCTGTCAGTTACTGTTAAAAGTCAGAGTTCAGTCATAGTTTCATATGAACTGAAAACATGCAGGGCAGCTTTCCAAGTCTGGAATGAATGTAAAGGTTAATTAATGTAGGCAAACGTTATAACAAATGTCTCAGCTTTTATTATTTTAAATATTTAAGTGCAGTTTGATCCCATCAGGTGGATCCAACGAATCACCTAAATCACCAATTTAGGTGATTTTCAGTGTCGAGATTCATACTCTGAATTTCAGACATCATGACTTTCAAAATGTTGACACCATTTAAGTCACTTTAAAAACATTTTGTTCAGTTTTCAAGTCAAATTATTTCAGCCTCATCTTAACTCAGCCATTCACATCATCTCCAAGAGCCAGACATTTTTCCATCAGGACAACCTTTTTCAACACGACAAATGATTGATCATTGATCTGTGTGTTCTGCGTCTAAAGCTTTATACAGATAACTTTGATTTAAACAGAGATGCTACAGTAACGTACATTAAATATTGTATCTGACTGACAGCTGCAGCTGGGCTGCACAGAAAATGATCCCTATGAGTGCCACCTACTCCAGAGACTTATCAAATTTATGAAGAACATAAAAATATACTAGTAAAATGGATCACTTTTAAAAAACGATATGCAATTAATAGATTGCTAACAGCTCATTAAAATAAACATTTTAATTCCAGTTTTGGAGTGCAGGGGACACTCCTGAAGACCTTCTATGACTCTGTGGTGGCATCAGCCATCTTCTATGCAGCAGTATGTTGGAGCAGCAGCTTGTCTACAGCTGAGAGGAAGAGGATAGACAAGCTCATCAGGAAAGCCAGCTCTGTCCTAGGATGTCCTCTCGACTCAGTGCAGGTGGTGGGAGACAGAAGGACTCTGACCAAAATAACATCACTGATGGACAAGGTCTCCCATCCCATGCATGAAACTGTTGCTGAGCTGGAGAGCTCCTTCAGTGACAGACTGCTGCATCCTAAATGCACAAAGGAGCGTTACCGCAGATCCTTCCTCCCAGCAGCTGTAAGACTTTATAACCATCACTGCTCCCAACAAAAACCACAATAACCTACACAATGTAGGATAATATATAATATACTGTAAATAGTCCGGCCTGTTAAGGTTCAACACACAGGCACATCATGTACATTGTATATAGTGTTATTATTAGTAGTATTAAGGTTAATCTTGTTTGTTGATTTTATATATATTCTTTTCTTAATAGTGTAAATTATTATATCTTTATTTATATTTATAATAACTGCGGCTGCTGTTACACCCAAATTTCCCCTCTGTGGGACAATAAAGGCTGTTTCTTCTTCTTCTTCTTCTTCTTATTTTATTGCTGAGTGCGCTGTCAGTGCTGTTTATTTTTAAGGTGACGAGCTCTGAAACTTTAAACTGGATCCATTTAAAAATTTAAGCTTTACTTTCCCACATCCTAACAAAGGAGATTTGGATATCATTTCGATTTGTCCCAGATCAAAGTGAAATTATTGTGACTGATTGAATAGGTATTCTTGGTGTTTGTTCTGTCTTTCCAGCAGTGTCCACCCGATTTGAATGTTATCAGTCCATTAAATGGACGTTATTAACAATTATCAGTCCCAATGGACTGATAACATTCGAATCGGGTGGCCACCCAGTGTCAGAGAGACTGAATTTCTGAATTACCAATTGAATACATGCTCGTTCCTGTGCAACCTATAATCATGGCAAAGTGTGTGTAAGCCTGTAGCTGAAGTTGCTTTAACTTGCACTACCACCAGGATGTGATATTTTATTTAAAGCTAACAAGCTAGATGGCTGATGTGTATGTAAAATCGGGTCAGATTACACACACCCTGGACAATGTCTTTTTGGCACCCTCCCCTCTGGCAGGCTCAGGGTCATGAGGGCAAAGAGAGCTTCTTCCACAGAGCTGTAAAAGCTCTGCTGTAAGCCAGAGCATGGACTTGACGTTTTGTTTCTCACTGGAGTTTGCACTTCACATTGCACCTCACCCTCATCCACACTTTATGGACATTTAGGCCTGTATTCTCATTTTTGTTGCTATTTATATTTATATTTGTTGCTATTTTCTTGCTTCTGTTTTTGTGTCTTGTTCTTATTTAGATGCTTGGGAAATTATATCTCGTTTTCATTCACATGCTGCTGTGAAAAGAAAGGAGAGCTGTCAAACAGAATTTCGTTGCAGGGATAACAGACTCTTTGACAATAACAATAGATCATGTACAATGACAATAAAGAATTTCTAATTTCTAATTCTAATAAAAATGGCCTCCATACACCTAGTGTCATCTTTTGTTGTTGTTAAACAACAATCGTCATGTAGTATGGTTTAAATGGCTAAAAATCAACAGAAAGGTGGTAGAAAGTTGTTTGCTGGAAATTAAATATTGCACCCTGCTGGTTCTGCAAGTTAATGCAACTTCCTGCAATTTCAGCTTGCGTGTATATTTCACGCTGAAAGGGAAAGGGTGAACTGGACACGCTGGACACAGTTTGCATTTGATTCAGTGGTTTTAGTAAGATATGGCTTAACAAGCAGCACATATAAAACATATCCTGGTCAGGCTGAGGAACAGGCAACAGTGTTCCCCGCTTCCCAGCGTTCTACTATCTAACGTTCAAACTTCAGGATCGGACAAAGGAGTCAGGCAAGTGCAGGGGAGGTGGTGTATGCATAATGACAAGTGATGGTGTGTGGATGTGCAAGCAGTTTCAAAGGGGTGCTCTCCTGATCTTGAACACCTCATGATCAAATGCAGACCATATTATCTGCCTAGACAGTTTACAGTGTTCTATACCACTGTTTATATTCCCACACACACACCGACACCATGCGGGTACTTGACAAACTGTATGATGTTATTGACAGGCAGGAGCATTATAACTGGAGGTGGCTTTCATCATGGCTGGCAACTTCAATGAAGCCAACCTGAAGAAGGTTTTGCCGAAGTACCACCAGTGTGTAGACTTTCCAAGGTCCAAGGCTGTAACATCCTGGACCATGTTTACACCTCGTTCATACGTGCCTACCTCTGACCAGCCTTCAGCAAATTAGAGCACTCCTCAGTCTTGTTGCTACTTTACAAAAGTAAACACACGGAAAGCTCCTGGACTGGATAAAATCCCAGGTTGTGCTATCAAAGTATGCGCTCACAAACTAAAAGTCATATTCACGAACATATTTACCCTCCCCCCTGCTCTTGTCTGTAGTCTCCTCATGCTTCAAGAGGACCACCATCATCCCTATCCCTAAGAAACCTAATGTGAGCTGCCTTAATGATTTTGCCCAGTACCACTCACTTCAGTGCTTTCCGTGCTTTGAGGGTATAGTCAAAGCTCACATCACGTCTTCACTGCCTGCTACACTCAACCCCTTTCAGTTCCCCTATTAGGCCAAATAGATCCACAGATGATGCAATAACGCTCGCTCTGCACATCGCCCTGAACCATATGTGTTGATGCTGTTTCTTGACTACAGCTCCACTTTCAACACCAGACTTATGAAGCTTTGGGATTTTGGCATCAGTGTCTTCTTATGTCATTTTATGTGGACTTCCTGACAGGCAGACCAGAGGTGGTGCGGATTGGCAGTGTCACATCATCTGCACAAACATTCAGCACTATTGCCCCCCAAGGTTGTGTGCTCAGCCCCCTGCTGTACACCCTGTTCACCCACGATTGTACCGCCACACATAGCTTCAACACCAGCATAAAGTTTGCAGACAATGCCACCATCATCGCCTGCATTTTAGATGGAGTCTGCTTACAGAGCAGAGGTGAAAGCCTTGGCATCATGGTGTCGGAGCAACAACCTTCTGCCCAACGTCAGCAAGGCCAAGGAGCTCATCGTGGACTACAGGACACTGCAGGGTGGAGGGCACACCCCTATTCACATTGTGTGGACAGAGGTGGAGAGAGTCAGCTGTTTCAGGTTCCTGGGGATCAACATCAGTGAGGATCTGAGCTGGTCATATCATGTGGATGTGATCACAAAAGCAGTGAGACAGTGGCTCTTCTTTTTGTGGCGGTTGAGAAGGTTTAATGTGGACTCCAGAATACTCACCAACATCTATTGTTTCTGGCTGTATCATGACTGTATGGCAGTTGTAGTGCTCTGGATAGCAAGCAGTTACCATGGTGCTTTAACCTGGTAAGAAGTGAACCACCTACATAGTAGAGAAGAGGGTTAAACCTGAAGTTACCTAGATAAGCCAAAATCTTGCTTCGTAGGATAGGGTAGATCTCTGGAGCCTATACCAGCTGTCATAGGGCGAGAGGCAGGGTACACCCTGTAGAGGTTGCCAGCCTGTCGCAGGGTTAACACAGAGACAGACACCCATTCACACTCACACCTATGAGCAATTTAGAATCAGAATCAGAATCAGAATCAGAAGGTTTTTATTGCCATATGGGTGAACAGGTTCACAGCATTAGGAAATTGCTGCGGTACTTCGTGCTTACAGAAAAAAAAAAACAAATAAGTATAAAAACTATAAGACAATATACAAGTATACAAATTGCAAATATACAGAGATATTAGAGCTTACAAAATATACAGTGCAGAGACTAATTAAAAGATAAAAGAATGTAAACTATATTCCACTAATATGTACATCAGACAATCAGACAGGTGCATAGACATAGGGTCATCAGCGTTTGTGGAGGGTAGTGGTAACAGTCTTAGGGTAATTGTTCATGAGTCCAACAGCAGAGGGGAAGAAACTGTTAACCACCAGTCAATCACCAGTTAACCTAACCCCACTACCTGCATGTCTTTGGAAAAGACAGAAAGGTCCCAGCCAAGGTGAATTTGAACCTAGGCCCTTCTTGCTGTGAGGTAGCAGTGCTAAACACCACACCACTGTGCTGCCAGAAACTACAGTAAATTATAAAATATCCTATTGATCCATCCATCCATCCATCCATCTTCTTAAATACAAATTCAACTGAGTTTGGATGAGAGCATGCAAACTTCAAGCAAATCCCTCCAGGATTCTTTTGCTTTGAGGCAACAGTGCTAAGCAGAGTTCAGTGTTTCCTTTGCAGTCCTTTCTCTTAGGAAGGAAGATAATAACAAAGAATGGGGCTGAGCCAGCAGCATCACAAACACTTTGCACCTCATTGATTGCGTGTGCGATTAAACAGTTGACAGTTCTGTGTGGATTTAGGGCTGAGCTTCTTCTTGTGTATATTTTGTGTATGCATGTGTGTGTGTGTTTGACTCAGTGCATTTGTGTGTAAAGATTTGGGGGGGGGGGGGGGGGGGGGGCACAAAAAAAAGCACTATCCTCTTGAGAAATAATGAGACTAGATCACAGTGTGTATATACACACGTACAAGGATTTCAGTGTGGTTGACACAGCCACAGTGTTATTTATTTCTATCTGGGATCTGAGGGTCAGGCAGACTGGTAGACTAATAACTAATCATTTTGTTGTTTTTTTTCTCTCTGCTCTCAATGGATTATGACCACCAAGGACATAACAAATCCTCATCTTGTTAAAATAATGGCCTAAGTTTGTGGCATTCTGTATCAGGTAGTTTGAGAGCTCAAGGAGTTGAGTATTTTTTGCATTATCGCTGTGCATATTGCAGCTACAACTCAAGCGCCAAGGTTTATTGAGAACCTACACTGATACACATGCCAAATTGAAATTTGTAAAAGGGTGAGCTGAATGGCTTGAACTAAAGAAATGTGTGTGATCACCAAGGGGCTCTATCTACGCACTTCTTTTACTGATGAGGACCATGAGGAGTTAAATGTGCTACATGCAACAATCAGAATCACAGAATCAGAATTACTAGATAGCTAGCTTAATTACAACTTCAGTCTTTATGTATAAAGTTAGACTTTTTTTCTGCTGAATTTTTGCTAGCAAACAGCTGCAGTATACTAATTTGTGTGGAAGGCCAGCAGCATCAAAAGGAGGGACTCACATAATATCCATGCACATTCAGATGGCTTGGATCACAACACAAAGAGGCTTCAAATTCTCCGCATTAATATTTATCAACAAAGGCACAGCCAAACGATGTAGGGCATCAGGTTTGGTAATCTCAGGCTCATGCGTCTGCTCTTTGCAGATGATGTGGTCCTGGTGGTTTACACTGGGATGGTTTGCAGTTAAAAGAAGTGACTGGGATGAGAATTAGCACCCCCAGACTCAAGGTCATGGTTTTCAGCTAGAAAAGGGTAGATTGCCCACTGCATTGTGGGGATGAGTTGTTGATTTAAGCAGCAGAGTTAAAGTATCTCTGGGTCTTGTTCACAAATGAGGGAAGAATGAAGAAACAGACTGACAGATTGGTGCAGTATCTGCAGTGATGTAGACACTGCACAAGTCTGTTGAGAGAGAACAAAGCGGAAAGGCAAAGCTGATTTACAGGTTATCTACATCCTACCCTCTGGAAGGCTGGAAGCTGTTGGTTTACCCGTAGACACAGGGTCGGGAGCTCAAAGGATCTCAAAGTAGATTTTAAGTGGTCTGCATCAGAAGGAGTCAGTTGAGGTATTTAGGGCATGGAAGGAAATCTTCCAGAATGGAATTCAAGGCATCTCTTCTTGGATGGATGGATAAAATCTAGTTATCTAAGTTACAGGAAAGAACACAGGGATTTAACTTTGAGTCTGGCTTAGAACCACACTAAAAACATTAATGGCAATACTACAGTTTTAAATAAACTGAAATCCTCATTTCAAATGATCACAAACCTAATAATGACATTTTCAAGAAATTAACAAATATTGCAGTCAGTCCTCATCTCACCATCATGACTTTAAGTTGCATAAAACAATATTGTTTGAGTTATGTGTTCACTGGAGACAATGCAATAAAGACCCCTGTTTGTCTGAGATCTTATTTGCATTTGGTGCTGGTACTCACACATAAAGCCAACATTATTTCCTGGCTGTTTAAAATGTGCATGACTGACATTGCAGAGAAGTCAAGTAAGCTTCATCATGCCGTCGTCAGAGTCGCAGCCAAGGAACTCTGAATGGAGCAACTGATTCTTTTACTGTCTGCTATTTGCACAGTAATATATGCATGTTTGATACACATTTGGAGGATGCATTTATAATGTTTATATGTGCACACAGACATAAGTACAGGTGAATATCAGTATTAGTATACAAACTACACAATAAATGCAACTGAATAAGCATTTGCAAACACACGCACACACACATTCACACACACATTCCTCTGTCCTTTGGAATCAGCATATTGGGACAATGAGACAATGATAACAGCTGCATATGGATCACTTAGTGGCCTTTGTGTTCAGTCAATGCACAGCCTGTTCTCTGTCATCAGAGTTGTCATTATTTTGCAATGTGTTCCACTGTGAAGCACATGAGGAGTCTTTTATTTGTTGCCCCCTGTGGCCTCAGTGAATCAGGCCATCATTGAGAATGAAGCCAACGCTGCTGTCCATCAAAGAATTCTAACAACTGGGGCCAAACATGAAAATTCATTAGCATGCTGGAAAAAAAGTTCTGCATAACTTGCAGAAAAAGACAATGCACTGCTAATGTTTGTTCTTTCCAGCAAAAAGACGTCTCTTGAGACCAAGTTTTTCTGGGGAAAATCTTGGTCTATCAGGTCATCCATCAGTGAACTGTGAGACTTGTGTGAGCCAAGAGATGTGAAGATGCACAGTTTTACTGCTGGGGCTCTTGAAGCCCCCTCAAACCTTTTCACCTTATTTTAAGTATAAAACATATATGAAGTTTTTGCTTACATTCTATGTGATAAATGTTTTCTTTACTGGCCTTTGGAAAACAACAAAATACACAATATAATGTATGGATTTAATTATATGGCAGCTACTGTAGCCAACCCCTTTATATGCTATGATTTGAATGGCATTTTTCCTATTCTGAATAAATTAATACTCGTGTTTGAAAGCAAAAACCCTCACAATTTTAACTGAGCACAGAATTTACCAGTGATTACTACAGTAATGGTAGTTTGTGACTTTTTAAAATGATATTTTCTTTCCATCTACAGGAAACATACTTGTTGAATCATGTATAGCATACTGTTTTCATAAACCAAACAATCAACAAAATGTTTCCAAGCTATTGATGTTTTTAATGAATAAATAGGTGCATGTGGATTTTCTTTTTGGGTATTCACGAATGCTATTAGAGAGACCCAAGACCTTCATCCTATCCATAATGAATAAACACATTAAATCAAGTAAATCACAGTTACTTATCAAACATTTTTACAGGGACAACAAATGCAGAATACAAAATGTGCAGGAAAAGATTCTACTGACATGTTGGCATAGAATATATGAAAATCCTGTTAGAAATAAAAAGTAAACCTAACTACTGAAAATTAGTTGACAATTCAGTAAGTTATAATGATTAAAATGAATTAGAAGACATGGCAGCATCATAACAATGTAACAAAACAAAAGTTTTAAAATGCACCCTGGTACAAGTACAAATGTACAGGGGTTGGACAATGAAATTCTGACTGGTAAAAATAAAGAAAAAGGTCTCCCTCAGCCTTTGCAAAGTAAAGATTTTAGGGATTGGTGCTGGAAATTCAAAAATGTTTTCCTCTTGAAATCACAAAAAGGCTCTAACAATTACAGTACAGAGAACAGAATAATATTTCATTACCAGTAGTGGAAATCCTGCTACCTTAAAAAAAAACCTTGGTATAAAACATGAGGGAATATTTACAATATATAGAGGACTTTTTCTTTAATTGTCTAGTGTAAAACATTTATTAGAATAGTGAACAAATGCAAATTATATTTCAAATAATTTCTGATTCTACATACATTCTACATTTATTAAATTTCAACTCTGTAAATAGTATTCTGTAGCCTATTACATTTTAGCAGCAACCTTCCCAGTACCAGTCGTCACATTCTTGGCAGGTGGGTGAGTATATGTTATCTTGCCAGATGTCTGCACCACTGCATTGCTCACTGATGAAATGTATAGCACTGGAATTAAGTTAGATATGTGCACAGACTCACTGCAGACTCTTTCCCACAATGCTGTCATTTATTTATTTATTTATATATTTTAATTACGGGTTGCTTTAATTTTAGAACATCAGGGGCTGGATTGAGGTGGACACATAATGTTCCACTCTCGTTCCATCTTTTGGCTATGTGTGGTGCACATAGCCAAATTATTTAGCCTTGACTTGGACAAGCCTTTGACTTGGGTCCACTTAGAGGATGAAACCTTTCTATGCTGATGGGGGTGGTCTCTTCCAGAATAGCAATATCTCTAGGACAAGAGCGCTCACTGAATGGTCTCATGAGAATCAAAATGATCGACATCTTGGCTGGGGCCTTCAGTTACCACATCTCAACCACAGTTAACATCTATGGGAGATTTTAGGCCAGTGTGTTAGTGCTTATTAAAACACCAATTGAGGGAATAATTTTTTGTGTGTTGTGTTCCATCCCTACAGAAGAGTTCCAATGACTTGGAATAGTAATGTAGAGTGGAAGAAGAGCTGTGAGTGATTCAACACCTTTCTAAGACACTTGATGTTTTTTCTGTTAATTTGTTACCCCTGTATATGTTTATGTGACTACATTTAAATATAAAAATAGAACAAATATTTTAACAAATAAATCCTAAGAAAAAATTCTGTTTTGACTGCTGGGTTTTCTCTGTATTACTTTAGGGTCTTTACCCATAATACAAAGGCCCTTGAGGTGACAGTTGTGATTTGGTGCTATACATATAAAATTGAATTGAACTGAATTTGTGAATTTCTTAAAAAATAAAATTTTAACCACTAGAGAAAAAAATATTCATAACCATCTCAGAGACATATCTTCATGTTCAGCTGCTTTTAGTACTGCTGGTATTTGTTTCACTCTCCAATTGATTTTTCTGTGTTAACTTCAATAGTTACTTCCTCCAAACCATCAGTGTGTCTATTAGACCCCATTCCTACTAGACTGCTCAAAGAAGTGCTACCATTAATTAAAACTTCAATCTTAAATATGATCAATCTGTCTTTATTAGTTGGCTATGTACCATAGGCTTTTAAAGGTGGCAGTAATTAAATCATTACTTAAAAAGTCATCACTTGACCCAGCTGTCTTAGCCAATTATAGGCCAATCTCCAACCTTCCTTTTCTCTTGAAAATTCTTGAAAGAGTAGTTGTAAAACAGCTAACTGATCATCTGCAGAGGAATTTTTTTTTTTTTTTTTGAAGAGTTTCAGTCAGGTTTCAGAATTCATCACAGTACAGAAACAGCATTAGTGAAGGTTACAAATGATCTTCATATGGCCTCTGACAGTGGACTCATGTCTGTTCTTGTCCTACTAGACCTTGGTGCAGCTTTTGATACTGTTGACCATAATATTTTATTACAGAGATTAGAGCATCCCACCTCCATTTTACCTCAATGCACATTTTGATTACTTTTTGATCATTCTATTTATATCGTCATCTTGTACTATAGTGTAAGAGTAGTCATCAAAACATTTGACTGCTAGTTGTACCCTATATGATAATGCATGTGATAAACTTTGATTTGATTTGTTTTGAGCATGCCATAGGTATTAAAGGTACTGTGCTGCAGTGGTTTGTGTCATATCTATCTCATAGAGTCCAATTTGTTCACGTGCATGGGGAGTCTTCTTCACACAGTAAGGTTAATAATAGAGTTCCACAGGGTTCTGTGCTAGGACCAATTTTATTTACACTATACATGCTTCCTTTAGGCAGTATTATTAGAAAGCACTGCATATATTGTCATTGTTGTGCAGATGATACCCAGGTTTATCTATCCATGAATCCAGATGACACACATCAATTAGTTAAAGTGCAGGAATGTCTTAAAAACACAAAGGCCTGGATGAACTCTAATTCTCTGCTTCTAAACTCAGATAAAACTGAAATTCTTGTACTCAGCCACACAAATCAGAGAAACATGGTGTCTAACCAGATACTTATTCTGGACAGCACTACCTTGGCCTCCAGTAACACTGCGAAATCTTGGAGTCTTTTTTGACCAGGATATGTCCTTCAATGTACATACTAAGCACATATGTAAAACTGCTCATATTGGCTTCTCTTCATTGGCTCCCTGTTAAATCCAGAATACAATTTAAAATTCTTCTTATCACATACAATGTCTTGAATAATCAGGCCCCATCTTATCTTAAAGACCTTATAGTACCATATCACCCCAATAGAGCACTTTGCTCTCAGACTGCTGGCTTACTTGTGGTTCCTAGGATGCTTAAGAGTAGAATGGGAGGCAAAGCCTTCAGCTTTCAGGCCCCTCTTATGTGGAACCAGCTCCCAGCTTGATCTGGTAGACAGAGACCCTCTCAAATTTTTAAGATTAGGCTTAAAACTTTCCTTTTTGATCAAACTTATAGTTAGGGCTGGATCAGGGACCCTGAACCATCCCTTTGTTATGCTGCAATAGGCCTAGGCTGCTTTCATTCACCTCTTTTTATTCTGTTTATACCCCACTTTGCATTTAATCATTAGTTATTCATTTTTGGCTTTCTTCTTTTGTCATGCCTCTCTTCGCTCAGCCCCAACCGGTCACCGCAAATGAGCCTGGTTCTGCCTGAGGTTTCTTCCTGTCAAAAGGGAGTTTTTCCTTTCCCACTGTCGCCAAGTGCTTACTCAGAGGGGGTTGTAGGGTCTTTACCTTACAATATAAAGTGCCTTGAGGTGACTGTTGCGACTTGGCACTATATATAAAATTTCTTTTCATTTCATTGCAGCCAGTTAGCAATACTTTTACTGCGTCATTTATCAACCTGTCTTTTACACACACACACACACACACACGGCATGGACACAGATGTACGCACACACACACAGTGTTCTCTGTGCCTTTCACACTTCGGCTGTAGACCCTGACCACCCAACTGAGATTTAGCGATTAGGAGTGATGACATGGAAAGCTACACACTGACAAAGACATACACAAAACACACAAACAGGAAAATTACTTATATATCATAACTTATTAATTATTATTTAATAGATCAATATAGGCAGCAAAGTGAGGCAATGGTTGTGCCTGCATGAGCTCTCTCCAGATACTTCAGCTTCCTCCCATAGACATCCATCCATCCATCCATTTCTTTCCGCTTATCCAATTCTGCATCATGATACCATGATAGAGACGTGGTGAGAATTTATGTTAGCTATCAGAACGGATCGCTATCATTACAGTTTGCAAACAGGTGCGGTCATGACACCCCCCCCCCCACACACACACAGCCTAGTTCTGGCTAGAACCCTGTGTAATTCATCTTATATTTTAGTAGCACACACAGACACACATAGACTTCATAATAACCATTATTATGAACCTTCCAATTAGTAGGTAAGCCGCTCTACCTCCTGAGCTACAACCACCCTTATAATAGATCTGGATACTAGGGTTTTTGGCTCCTCTGTCACAAACTCCTGAAAGGGAAACTAAAGGTGAAGCTATAGTATGCCGTGTCTCTATCCATCAGAATTCAGAGGAGCTTTAGTAAAGTGTTAAACAATGGGGTGGAACCAGCCCATTTATCATTGTTGTTGCTGCTCTGATAGAAACTATTACCTTTGTTATATACTGTGTGACTCCAGTGGGTCTCTCACTAATGTGTGTAGTTTGTATATGGTGTTGTGCTGGACTCTGAACAGTCCTGTAAAAAACAGTACACCCTTACTGCTTCCATAGGAATTAAGAGGCTAAGTAACAGTCAGGTGCTGCTAATCAAACACAGTGATTAACTCATCAGCAAGTGTGACCATCTTTATAAAAGCAGAAGTTTTGGCAATTCCAGGAAATTGACTCCAAGATCAGACCATGTAATGCTCAAAAAAAGTGCAAAAAATCCAAGAGATAGATCTCCCGTTCTATTGGATTGAGAACAAGTACTTTGTGGAAAAATAAAAATCTCTAATCTGCCTTTCAACACTTCTCTGACAGCCTGGGGGAATTAGTCTTCACTTATACCATGTAAGCTAACACCCAATCCAGATTTTTGTCAGAAAAAAGAAAATACTGAATTTTCCACTATGGCATGATAAGGGTATAAAAAAAAAAAATCTAGAACAGGTTATTCAAGAAATTTCATTATATTCCAAGAACTTGTATAAAAATATGAAATCAGCAACAGCAAAATTCTTCCAGTAGGAAAGATTTAATCTCAATCAATCTCTGTACCCCTAAATTGTTATCAAAATTGTATAAATTATTACTAAAAACTGATAATTCAGTTTCCCTCCCAATCGCAAAGTAGCGGCTTTATATTTATAATATATTTATTTTATTATTTATATATATTTTAAGGCTTTATGAACCCTTCCCACACTCCTATAAACCTTTCCCACTCTCTTACTGTATTTGAATGATGATGAATTATGTAGCTGTGCAGTACTGATGGCGATGAAGGTGGTACAGTATCTTCATGCCTGGCTCTTATTTCAATTTCCGCTAAAGGCGTAACTAATCTATATCTATATCTATATATCTATATCTATATATATCTATATCTATATATCTATATATCTATATCTATATATCTATATCTATATATCTATATTAGGGGTGGGACTTTAACGCGTTAATTTCGATTAATTAATTATGGGGAAATTAACGCGTTAAAAATTTTAACGCATTTTAATCGCACTTTGCACCGTGGAACGTTTCTCAGTGCACGAGTTCCCGGCATACAGATTATATCGACGCACAATGTCCAAATTAGAGGCCGGATCCTGCGAAGGACCTGGCCCACGTCTTTCGCAGCCCACGAACACCACAAAGGCCGGAAGTGAGCGGCTAGCCTTCATATCAGCTGCCGTCACCTCTGCGTAGCTCATGTCGCCTAGCAACCGTGAGTGCGAAGCACAGCTGTGTAAAAGCAGCTGTTAAACGGAGAACGAACTTTTTCTCCTTTTTGTGGTTTAATTTTAAGTCTTTAATTCAAAATAAGCTGTTAAAACAAGCATAACACATTTCAACATCAAGGAATACAGCTGAGTGAATGATTAATTTCCAACTATAACAAGTGAGACATTAATGTTGACTAAAACTATCCAGTTATGATGCTTAACTTTAATTTCAGGTGTTTGCTTATCACAGGAGCACTTCCACCCTTCATTGGTCTGTGTAGTAGACTGGTGGGAAAATAAACACAATTTTGAAGTTTAAGCTTATGTATATTGATTTATTCATCAACTAAACTTAAATTAATATTTCTCATGTCAAATATTGAAATGCGATTAAAATGCGATTAATTTCGATTAATTAATTACAAAGCTTGTAATTAATTCGATTAATTTTTTTAATCGAGTCCCACCCCTAATCTATATATATCTATATCGATATCTATATCGATATCTATATCGATATCTATATCGATATCTATATCTATCTATATCGATATCTATATCGATATCTATATCGATATCTATCTCGATATCTATATCTATCTATCTATATCTATATCTATATCTATATCTATATATCTTAAAAAATAAACAGCAGCATCAGGAGTGTGCTCGGCAATAAAATAATTAATAAATTAAAAGTTTTATTTTACTGCTGTGCGCTAAATCACCAGATTAATCATTTACAGCAGGATTAATCTCTTGTGATACTTCCAACAGTGTTGCACTCTGGTGCATCATCATCTGAAAACGTCTCTAATTGGAGTAGGTGGGGAAAAAGGGTCATATGACCTGCAAAATGTCCATTTTTATGTGAGCGTACACTGAGGCCCGATTTACACAAGAACGTTTTCAGTGGAAAGTGTGTCATTTTACTGTTTTTGCACATGTGCCAGTACCCCGCTGTCAAAAAGTAGCATTTTTGCCTGTTTACACAGAAACGCATACCAGAGCGTTTCAAAAAAGCTCCATTCTCAAACCCATTTTAAAAAGTATCGCTTTCACACCATTCTCATGTAAATGTGAGGCCAAAACGTATTATTTTCACCTGAAAATTTTTTTGTATAAATGGGGCCTGAACCTGAACCAAAAATCCCGCCTTAACAGAGTAACTTGATGACCACCATCATGATACCATTATGTCCAACTGGGGTTTTAGGTTTTGTCAAGCAAGCTAAGACAAAAAAGGGCTGGCTGTATACCCCTCAATTCCATCTAAACAATTTAAAAGGCAATGTTTATTCAAACAGTCTGAGTCCGTCTGATCATGACTTCTCACTACTTCTGACTGTGTGGGGGATGGCTCTCTGCAGCTAATGTAGTGACAACAGAACTGGCTTTTGCTATGTTAATGTTCTGTTGTCAACTTCAATTGCCAGAGGCTCCATTCTCATAGACATACCCTCTACCGCTGTCTTTTCCTGTTTGAATACAGACAAAAACATCAACTGCACACTTGAAATAACACACTTTGAATGCTACTGAAATACAAAAACACAGAATTTGAAGATTTTGGTAACCCTTTTACAGTGTATTTTATACAGCCTTACATTAGTTGTGCCATGTGACAACACAAAGAGTCACATGATGCTACATGCACTATTTATTTATTTTTTTGACAGATTGCTATTATCTGAGAAATAGTCCTAATGATCACAGATCATACATCTCTCATTTTGGGTGATAAAATTGTTTTATTACCACACAGATTCAGACTGTGATGTGGAATATTTTCATTATCAGCAAAAAACAACACATTTTACCCCAGCCACACTGAAACCAACCGTGAAGCTTTATTTCAAGAAAAAGTTTTAGTCTGAACTGAGCTTAATTTGGAACTTCCCCCAGATGTTTGTGGAACTTTAAGAGGAGGGGGTAAGCGTGTGTGTTTCAGGAACAGGAAGGCTCAACCCCCACCCCCCAACCAGGCCCTTTGTTCCCTGATGATGTATGAGACAGCATCTCCCTTGGAGTACCACAGCAATATGACAGCAGAGCACCAACTCTGTCTCATAATGGAGACTGATGGGATGGGTTCAGCTCTTTTCACTTTGTCTACTACTAAGATTGAGTTGGTACTACACTGCAGGGTACGATGGGGCCCTTGGACACTTTGACAGGTACTCTCGTAAGAGAAGAGTCAACCTGACAGCAGCTCACGTATTTTGGCGATGCTGGGTCCCGCCACAGCCTGACAGTTGGATGGATGGATGGCATATGAGAGGATGAAGATCTGCACAGGTCTTTGTGGGCTGGGTGACAGTGGCAGAGAAGTGAGGGGGATCCCTGGTTCTCTAGTTCCTGTTGAACATTCCTGAGATGACTGAGCTCGCAAAAATTTAGCAAATCAAGCCATAGGTCCTTAGAGCATTCACAGTGTCTGCAAGCCAGTGTTATTTGATTTCTGGTTTCAAACGGCAAAGCAGGACTGCACTGATAGCATGGAAATGCCAACAACTTCTGCGTGGTCACTTAAGGCTGGTTCCAAAAGTGACTCAGTCTTTGTAAACTCCCATGTTAAAATAAGTGAACAGCATTAAAATGTGTTTTTACAGTCTGTTACAAAAATGATTTTGGATGTGTACTGAAAGGTTCAATGGATAGTTTCCCCCTGAATATCAGCTGTATGGTGGGTTATATATTATTTATTTCTTTATATGCTATAACTCGCCTATTTGGATATTGGTAAGGCTTAAAGTTAGGGGCCTGTTGGCTTTGATTGACAGATATGTCAACAAAAGGAGGTTTAGCTGCTAGCTGCCTGCCTTATCTCAGCTAATTCAAGTCACTGAACTGGACCATTCCACTGTGCTTGTATTGTTGGTGCCTTTTTATAGCATTTTTGAAAAACAAAGACAGCAAACTACTCCACCCATTCAATACATCATAACCTACACCTAAGAAAGCATACATTTCCACATATATGGAAGGAAAATAGTCTTTATGTCCCACACCAAAAGCACAAGAAAAGAAAAAAAGAACTGTAAGATATAGCCCAAACAATGACTTCTCAGCAAGATCAAAAGCTTCTACATATTTCCAAACAGTCTTCAAATTGTCTGACTAATAATATGACTTTCTACATGGTACAGACCATCCATTAAGTTTGTACTAGTACAATTTAGGTGAGTGAAATTCTAGTATTTTATTAGTCAGACACTAATTAACAGAGTTCTGTTCTGTTGCACCCGTATAGTTTGTAGGAGTGCATTCAGTTCAAGAGAATATTCAGTTCATAGGATTTACAAAAAATAAAATTAAGTTTGATGCAATGGTCAAACTTTCCACCTTGAACAAGACAAAAAAGAAAAACATCCAAACTATAATAATGATCAAGTTTTAGAGGGATGAAGAGGAGGAAGAAAATAGAGTGATGTATGACCAAGGAAAAACTAAGGAACATGAGAAGAAAAACACAGGAGTAATATAAATGGAGTGGCAGGGAGAGTAAGCACAGTATGTGTTTGTTCAAGAGGTTATTTGGATGCTCTTCTGAGCCGCTCTCTCTCTTCTCTCTCGCTCTTTCTGTGTGTGTGTGTGTGTGTGTGTGTGTGTGTGTGTGTGTGTGTGTGTGTGTGTGTGTGTGTGTGTGTGTGTGTGTGTGTGTGCGCACAGACAAATCATGACTCAGACAGGAAATTGTTCTTATGATCTTTCAGAGATGGAGGCTCAATTATTGAATGGATAATACAGTATAATATGTGAATAATGTTCCCACTGCACAAAGACTTGACACATACACACATAAATGTTTGTGATGAATCATTTCCTCTGACCACAATAATAGTATCATCAAAGCATGAATCCATACATAGAGGGACAGCTACAATGCCAGAGAACATTTAGAGGCTTTGGCAATGGTAATTAAATTTTTAGAATCTGACAACTGCACTAATCATTAAGAACAGGAAAGAGTAGCTTACAGCTGAAAAACATTTGAGAAATTTTGTGTTGTTGCTTTGTTTCATTATTTAAAAATCAGGCTAAGGTAGCTCTGCTTCACACTTCTAACAGAGACATACACATTACTGATAAACCTGAGAATGAGACTGAAATATAGCCAGTAATTATGAAATAAAAGTCAGGATATGGTTAGCACAGCTTAGCATAAATAATGGAGAAAGTCAGAAATGGCTAGCCTAGCTATTTCCAGAGGGTTTGGGATTTGGACCCAATTGCAGAGCATGGGAGACAGAATGTAGACTCAAACACAGCAAAGCAATAAAGCATAAAAGGCAAAGCATAATCCAGGGAATTCACACATGGGGAAGAGCACAGAAACACATTGCATTGAGGGAGAACACGACAAAGGGCAAGGGGAAAACTGAGGTTATACATACACACAAGATAACGAGGGGAAAGAAAACACAGCTGCAACTAAGTGAGAAAATCAAACCCCAAACCTCCAAAATTGCAATAATAATCAAAATTACTAAAGCCCAGAACCCTGGGACCATGATAGAGAGCATTCAAAAAAAAAAAAATAGTCCACTAGTTGCTTTTGCAGTATGTTTTGTGTCATTATCTATTTCAACAGTGAAGTGATGTCCAATTAGTTTTGGAGCATTTAGCTGAATCTGAGTAGAGAGTATCACTGTGTACACTTCAGAATTCATCCCGCTACTTCTCGCATCATTGATCACTTGGGACCCGGTTCCACTGGCAGCTATACATGCACATACCCATAACATTGCCTCCCCCATGTTTGGCAGATGATATAATATACTTTGAATCATTAGCTGTTTCTCTCCTTCACCATATTTTTTTCTTCCCATCATTCTGGCCCAAGTTGATCTTGGTTTCATCTGTCCAAAGATTTTTTTTTTTTTTTTTTTAAACAGAACTACATGTATACAGGCTATTTTAGGTGTTTTCTCACAGTCTGATCTGCTCTTCCTGTTCTTCAGTGGTCTGCACCTTGTTGTAAGTCCTCTGTATTTACATTCATGAAGGCATCTCTTGATTGTAGACAAAGAAAACTCTCAAGGAGGTAGACGTATTATTGTCAGATTGTAGACTTTGACAGTGATACGCCTACCTCCTTGAGAATTTTTTTTTTTTTAATAGATGTTTTGAAAGGGTCATTCTTAACCAAAGAAAGAATTTGAGATCATCCACCAGGCCTTTTGGTGTTGCTGAGCTGATCAATACCTTCTTTTTAAGAATGTACCAGATTGTTTTATTTGGCCACTCCTAAAGTTTTTGTTATTTCTCTCATAGGTTTATTTGGGTTTTCAGCCTAGTGATGACATCTTTCACTTGCATTGACTTGCATCTCTTTGGACCTCATGTTGAGAGTTCCAGTGAACAGCTACCAAATATAAGTTCAACACTTGGATTCAAATCCAGATTTATTATCTCCTTTATTGTCATAGAATAATTAGGGAACAGGCCTCAGCTGGCTATGAAACTGTTAGTCATTCAGCCTATTGTTTTTGACCCTCTGCAAATGAGGGATTGTGTAGCAAAATGGCCATAATTCCTAAACAGTTAATGCAATCATTTTGTTAAACCACCTGAATTAAAGCTCAAAGTATGCACTTCAGTCACAAATTGATGATTTGATTTGAAGACCTCTGTGGTGGTATACAGAGGCAAAAATTTTACCATCATCCAAATAGTGATTGCCCTAAGTGTATATCAGTCTCAATAACATCATGTATCTAGATTGTCAGCCAAGGACAATGTTGTTCTAGCCTTCTGAATCAGCTGTGTATTTGCCAACCCTGATGACAGCTGCAGGTCAAAATGTGTCATTCAAGCAATAAAGCAGTTGGAGTTGCTGCTAGAGTTCTGACCTTGTCAGACTTGATCTCTGAGCTTTTTCAAAATATTGCCAGAAACCTTTACTTGTTTCTGCAATCTTTGCTGACACGCTCAATTCCTCATGCCACAGATGACTTTTGTCATTCACCCACACTTCAAACAATTAGTTTTGAAGGAGAACATTTTAACATGTATCAAAGACACGGCATTTGTGAACTCTAAGGTGGCAACATGCCATCAGGGGAGGGGCTATAATGTGTATTCTGTCTGGCTTAATAACAAGGTTATACAAATTCAGTTGCTTAAGAAAACCTAACCCACAAGGGAGAGGGAACGCATCTCCATCTTTAAAACATGTGATATGATTCAAGAAACTGATGGAAATGCTGTGCTCAGGGGCATTCAAGGAGTCAGAGTTGGTCATTCTTGCACATTGTTGAACAGGGCAAAGAGCAAATTGCTGCACCACACTGTCAGCATTACCAGCATCACCTTGTTCATGATGATTATACAGTACAGTTGGGCTGCAAAACATTAGAGTGTTACTTTGGCCATAAATGGAATAATTAAAATTTCATGTTTTTATGTTTTGTCAATGCCATAAACAGACGTAGTGTGTGTGTCATGAGGGGAATCCACACATCCAAAACAAGGAAGTGAGAGTGACTGATCAAAGCCAGCTCATAGGTCAAAGATGATTTGCAAGTCCTCACTCTTAGTTTGTGTGTATGGGGTTCTCTGTATTTAGGTCAAGTATTGACAAGTCATGCTGCTAAACATATCCTCATAGTTTAAGATACAAGACATGTGTGAATTAGTCAAATTTGTGGTCAAACAGACAGAGTACAGGAAAAAGGGATATTTGGCCAAACAATTGCTAGAAGAAACCACACCCCTCAATTTAAGGAAGGATGAGACAATTTTCAGTGGTCCAGAGGACCACTGGGTCATAAAAATCAAAGTCTTATCCTCTTAAAAACATCAATATCATACAATAATGATCCTAGTGTATGTTTGTATGTGCTCTATCTCCTCCTAGATGAGTGGACCAAGCTTGATGAAACTTTGCATAAACATTGCCTATGGCACTGTGAGCACCAACATCGATATGGTATATACAAATATGTTATACTAATCCCACAGTCATATATATTTGTACATTTGACAGTTCAGTTGATCACTGAATAGAATGTCATAGAAGTATAGAAGTATAGAATGGAATGTCATAATACAGAATGGAATGTCAGATTAGAATGGTGTGTCACAATATAATGTATCATAGAAATATACCATAATGATCATAGCATATGTATGTATTGATGTTTGTATGTTCTGTGTCTAGCAAACTATGCTTGCATGGGGTTTGATAGTAATTAGTAAATTACAGAAATCTATCTACTCCAGTGCAAAACTGCCCAATATTCCAGGCTTTGTGAGCCACAGTTTATTCATGATCACAGACAAGATATTGCCATTGTTCTAATAATGAGTCAGAAGAAACTGACATAAAACATTTGAATACAAAGTATGTGAACCAACCATTCATGCCACTGTGTGGTTCACTTGAGCCCATTATAGTAAGAACTTTTTGGCTACAGGAATCATCAGTGCAAAGAATGAAATCCATTAAGATTTCCATGTTATCACAATGATTTTTGTTATCCCTTTAGCACCACCAGGGTGGCTGTAGCTCAGTAGGTAGAGCAGGTCACCTACTGATCGGAAGGTCAGGGGTTCGATTCCTGGCTACTCCAGGCTAGGGTTTAATATTAATATTAATATTTTTCCCGAAAATGACATGAATCAAATCCCGGGAAATGACGAGCCATTTCCCGGGAATCCCGGGAAAAAGTTTATTTATTTTTTTATTTTAATTAGGCCTTCTGTAGCCTGTGTCGGCCTTAACCTATTGTGATATTGTAGAGGTAGCTTTCCAGCTATGTCCTGTTATGCCCAGTAGGGGGTAACGTCGGCTTGATTAACGCAATAAAACCTACATCTCGACATTCGAGTGCTCGAGCTATGCGATGTTGTATCGTTCCTCAACACTCCCTTAACAAATATAATTCGAATATTCCTCCATTGTACATGGAATTATACCAAGATATTTTACAACTGCTGGTGCAAAACAATACGGTTCATCTCCACAGCATTGATAAAGGCTCAGCCACGCTGTCGTGGCGACATCTGTTGCGCTATATCTCCACCAGTGGAACGCTGTAATAGTCATTGAAAAGTTAACTACCGTACTTCACTATAATATGGCATAACACAGGGCCTTGAGTAATGCACTACGACTTGGTCATTGCCATTCTGGCAACAGCAAATTTATAACACCGTGTCTGAGGGTTAAAGTAGGTTCGCTGTGAATCGTCTATTGAAAAACTGGCCAATCCTTATAGCCTAAAAAATATACATTTTACTCAACTCCATTTTAAAAGCGAAATATGTTAAAGCAATCTATTTCATGATAATTTCTTCACACATTAGGCCCGTATCCTAATTCATGATTGTTAGTAAGTGGCTGCAAACGAGGAAAAGAAACACTCGAAGTTAAACAGATATTTCTTTATTGTTCAGGGCAGGCATATTTTATAGGCTATATAATGCAATATAACAATATATAATATAAAATTATATAATACAAAATACCTTAGGCTAAACACATTGCCTACGATTTCAACAAATTAAAGAGGAAAAAAGTACAACTGTGTAATACCTCTATTAAAACGCTTGAGATGAAGGCTGAAGCCTTAAACAGAGGCTGAACGTGCCTGAAATGAAGACGAACCCTTCTCTCAATATTTCCTTAAATTTAACATTCTGAAGCTTTCTTTTCTTTCTGAAAGTCAAATCGACGCGCGCGACTTTTTTCCCGGTTTCCCGTCTAACGTTTCCCGGGAAACGGGAAATGGTTCTGATCGCATTTCCCGGGAATCCCGGATCCCGGGATTAAACCCTACTCCAGGCTACATGCCAATGTATCCTTGGGCAAGATACTTAACCCCAAGTTGCTCTCCGACCGTTCCGTCGGAGTGTGAATGTGTGTGGATGTTATATAATTAAAAAGCACTTAGCTTAGTTAACATGGAAGTGCTTGTATGAATGGGTGTGCATGGGTAAATGTAAAAAACGTGTTGTATAAGCGCTTTGAGTGCTCTGACTGAGTAGAAAAGCGCTATATAAGAACTAGTCCATTTACCAGAAGGTCAGTTCTTAATAGTCCAGTAAAATCCTTGGTACAGAAACTCATGCACTTTACCCTTTAGACTGTGCACTAATTTAAGCTCAAGAGCCAATAGAAAGCAGAATTACAGGTATAGGTCACCAGCTTGTCGCAGGGCCAACACAGAGAGACAGAAAACCACTCACATTCACACCTATGGGCAATTTAAAATCACCAATTAACCTAACCCCACTAATTGCATGACTTTAAGAAAAAAAAAAAAGGATAAGGCCCAATATCTCACAATTTAGCCTTTAGAGCCTTTATTTTGAACCTAAAGCATTGTTGTGTGCCATTGTATAAAGTATCTCTTTCAAAGTTTTGCTCTTTGTGTCAGTACCTGTAAAACTAATATCATACCAACTATAGCTGTTAAGTTTTAATGTCATTTCATGAAACTAAGATGGTGACCCATGTAGACAAAGCTGGCTGTTTGTAGTTAGTTTGAACTTGGTCTTTATCCTCTGGTAAATAAGAGACCATACTGACCTTAAATGTTGACATTTAAAAAAAAAAGTGTTGAAGTTTTTGTTGTAATATTCAGAAGCATGTTTTTTTATGCTGCCCTGGTGGCCTCTGAGTAAGGGAACTTCCTTGACCAGTTCAAATGGTTCATCAGCTTGTTTTGTAACCTAGCTCACCCACACAGACTGCTGCTGTGTACTGTCTGTGTGTGTCTGTGTCTGTGTCTGTGTGTGTGTGTGTGTGTGTGTGTGTGTGTGTGTGTGTGTGTGTGTGTGTTCATTGTACATGGTGACAGCAACAGTTAGAGTCAGTGATGTGGAAATATTGGCTATGGATTTGTTATGGTCTCATTCATCTCTTCATCTCCTGTTTTCTCTCACTGTCTGATAACATCAGGTCATCTCTACTAAATGACGGATCATTCCACTACAAACAACACTGTGCTAAAAGAAGACCCATTCATCAGCTCACTTGGTGTGAGAGTGTGTGTGTACTTTTTTTGTTCATGTCCTTATGTTGTGGAGAGAAAAATGTTTGTTTACACAGTCATATTGTTGAAACTGCTCTGATTTATGGGGACAGAAACCAGCAATAATTTAAATCATCAAATAACTTTCAACTGATTTTCCCTGGGGGGGGGAGGGGGAGGGGGGGGGTGTTTTGTTTTAAATGCTGGAATTGTATTTATGATATGGAAAATTTAGTTAAGTCTAACATGCAGGTTTTTACACCAAATGTTTACATTGCTGTTTATCTTAAGTTTACTGTCTGTCAAAGTCTGGCCTAAATTGACTACTGAAGACAAGTCTTTTATGCCTCTTTTCCTACTTGGCTTGACGCAAGTATCTCTGCTTGGTTTTTAGGGTTTTCCATTAGAGGTAGTACCTGGTACTAGGTACTTTTTAAAGTACCTATTCAGCCAGCGTTCCAAGTGAGCTGAGCCAAGCTGAAAACGTGATGTCAACAGACTGCATACCACTGATTGGCCAGGAAGTGAAACAAATCCACCATTTTTGAAACCCAGCACCAAGGGAAATGGCTACGCATTAACCAACACTATGGTCCAACAATGAGGCACAGACATTTGTGCTTGGTGGCTGATGACAGAATCCATAGGGATGGACCAACCGTTTATGTTTGTGTCATATACAAATGATGTCACAGGACTTTTGGGCCACCTTGCTATAACGACCCCACCCCCACTGAGGCGGTACTCAGTTCTAATGGAAAATGACCAAAACCCGAGTAGAGCAGGGGAGAGTGGAGTTGAGCCAAGTAGGTGCTAGTGGAAAAGAGGCATTAGTCTCTTATCAGTGCTCCGCTCCACAAATGTTTTCAAACTTTTAGGAATTTTACACTGGGTCGTGTCAGGGGAGGTAAATATTTGTTCCCAGCAACATATGGTTTGCACTATGGGGTGTAAGGTAACCCTCACCCTGCCCCTCTTGTTGCAATGTCTGCAGCTAAGCTGGGTGACCTAAAGGAACTTTTGAATCAGCTCATAGACAGTGATCCCTTCGCAGACTTCTAGGATGCTGAAGTGACCTTCCTGTAATTTATTGAAGATGCCAGCAGCCAGGAAACTTTGCAAGAATGTGATGGGAAGCAAACTCCATGCCCTGTCAGAGTATCATAGGGGTTCCTGGTCACAAGCACAGATGCAGGAGTAACAGATCAGGCAGTTTATTGAGAGACAAAAGATAAATAGTGATCATAGTTTAAGTCCAGAGGGTATAGCAAGGCTGGCAGGTGAATGATTTCCAGCAGGCTTTCCTGTCCACTGCCAGAACACAGCTCTCAGTCTTCACTCTCAAATAACACTTTCCTCTTATTCTCTCCGAAGGCATTGGGCATCTGAACATAAAAACAGGTATGTCCACAAAAATTACAACAATAAACAGCTGAGCTTAGGTACCACATGCGGTGCAGTGATTTGGAGTTGAATGAAGAAAGTCGTCTTCCTTAAATAGGTGTCATGGTGATGTTGGTGAAAGTCTCTCACCAAATTGTTGTCCAGGATGGCAGACCGGGAGACCCAATACCTTTTTTCAGGGCTGTATCCTTCCCAGTCCACAAGGTAATGCAGCCCCTGGCCCTGATGTCTAACATCTAAAAGCCTCTGAACCGTGTAGGTAGGTTCACTATCAATGACCCAGCCAAACAGGATCCTCATGTGTCTGGGGAGCTTTAAACAGACAGTCATGGCGTCAATCTCAAAAGGCCCATTGAAGTTTGGATACAGCTTCTTTGATTCTGTTCTCAGTGGCACATTTTTGGTTGATAACCACACTTTCGGACCTAGAGGGTAGGCGGAGCCAGGGACTCAGTACCAGTATGCCTGATGTTTGTTCTGCTCCTGTGTCTTTAGCAGTGCCTCCTTGGTGGCTCTCCACAGGTGACGATAACAATGTTGCTGGACAGAAGGGACAGACGGCTCACTCTCTTGAGAGTCCAGTGATGCCTCAAATGGTGACAAGCCCATGGCTAAAGAGGTCATAGAGCTGTGGGTGTATTCAGTCTGGGCCAGTTGGGAGGTCCATGTAGACCGGTTGGATTGCACAATGTAGCGCAGAACGGCCTCCAGCTCCAGATTGGCTCCCTCAGTCTAGCGGTTAATCTGTGAATGTAAGCCAGAGGATAAACTAACCTTTGCTCCAAATGCAGACCAGAACTCTTTTCCGACACAGGAGGTGAACTGAGGCCCTAATTCAGAAATTCAATTTCAATTCAGTTCAATCCAATTTATATCGCACCAAATCACAACAGTCAGTCGCCTCAAGGCACTTTAAAGAGATGTCCACCGGGATGCTGTGAAACCAGAAGATGTGGTCAACAGGGAGCTGGGCCATCTCCAGGATGCTTGGCAGCTTAGGGAGTGCCATGAAGTGTGCTGCATTGGAAAAGTGATCAGTTATGGTGAATATAGTGGTTTACCTGCTGAGGGAGGTAATCTGGTGATAAAAATCAATAGTAATATGGGACCAAGGACATCCAGGGACTAATAATGGATGGAGGAAACAGCTGGAGGAGAACTGGAGGATTTTTTTCGTGCACAACCAGACAGGCAGACAGATAGGCTTTCACATCTGCAACTGAAGTTGGCCACCAAAAGGTTCTACAAAGGAATGTTATTATGCTGAACTGATCTGGATAGCAGCTGAACTTGGCAGTGTGCGCCCAATGGATAACTTACGATCTCAAGGTAGATGGGACAGAGTCTATTGCGTGGTCTTTGCCTGGTGAACGGTCCTAACAAGGGAATCAATTTACCATGTGACCCTTCCAACCACACTGGAGGGAGAATTGGTTCAGATTTCTCTGGAGTCACAGAAGCAGACAATTGCTGGCAGAGAGTGGCTGGCTCCATATTGCGACACCCAGGACTGTATGTAATGTTAAAACTGAATAAAGTGAAAAACAGGGCCCATCTGACTTGATGAGCATTCAATCCTTCAGCCAATCAAAGGTAGGTGAAGTTTTTAATGGTCAATCCATACTACGAACAGTTGCTTTAAGCCCTCAAGTCAATGTCTCCACTTCTCTAATACCATCTTGACAGCCAGAACCTCTCAATCTTTGACATCATAATTTTGCTCTGTAAGAAAGAGATGAGAGGAAGGGAAAAAAAAACAAAAAAAAACACACAAAGCAGAAAGTCTGTTGTGCTTCTGGACCCCAGCAGAAAGCTATCTTGTAGCTCATTATGGTGCCGTTTCACCAGTGAGACAGCCTGGTAGAGAAGGATGGTCTATTATATCACTGGATCTTGTGTCCTGATGGGGGAGAGGAAAGCTTTCAGCTTATCCTCCTCTTGGCCCTTAAATCAGAGACTCAAACACCATTAGGGTACTGGTGAGTCACCATTCTTTTGAAGTTTGGCATAGAACCTAGGCTACCCACTGATTTTCTTCTGGGCCATGTTCAGGATCCTGTACCTGAAGAGGTGTGGGATTGGGTGGCACCAAGCCAGTCTTAGTAAGGCTTTTGAAGGTGCCCATGAGCATTTATTAGGAACTTTGTGTCGCTAGAAGGAGCACCATAACCAGTGGGTTTATGCTGCGCCTTTGCAGGTAGCCCAGGTGATCTACCTTCGGGACCATAGTGCCAGAGGTCAGCATAAGATTCAGGACATATGGAACTCAGTTTTTTTACCAGGTACTCAGAGTACCTCAAGGTGATGAGACTGTCTATACTGTTGCCCCTGTGAATGACTTGCATAAGGCCCATGTCGATGCCCACTGTGACATGTTGAAGGCACAGGTCATTCCAGGATCTCAAGCTCCATCTTCCTTACCAGAAAAGGAATAGGAATCCTCTAGTGATGAAGATGGCTGCTGATTCCAGAGATCAGCCATGGTAATGCCACACCAATCTCCTGGAACTCTTGGCTACTCCAGAAGAACCCAGGCCCATTCCCACTGTGCCTTTACTACAGCAAATCTTCCGCTCACTAGTTTCTCCAGGGGCCTCAGAAGGGCAGCTTGGCACTAATCAGCTACCTTTGCAACATTCTGCACATTCCTCTGCTGGTCAACATTTAAATATCCTTCACTTTCCATGGCCCGCTGAACCAAGAAATAATGGGTCTGTTGCACCCTTAGGGTTCATAGCTAATGCTCAGTGATCTTTAGGCCAAATTTTCTTTGGCCTATCGTTGGGGAGTAGATGTAGCCATTCACGACAATCTGTTTGCTCAGACTCTCTCACTCTGATGTGCTGGAGTCAGAGGCACACCTGCAAACTATTACTGGGTGGTGTTTCCTTCAGGATATAATCAGGCAGGTTTACCTTTTGCTCATTCAATCCCTTGTATCCCTCAAAGCTTGAAGCATTGGCGGTCAGCAAATTTTGGCATAACCTAAGAAAATATGCCGCAGCCTCCTAGACTGACATAAAAGTTTTACATCATTCTGATAAATCACCTAATTAAAATGTTCTATGACATAATCCAGTTAATTTAAATAAAGCACAGTACAACACCACCAAGGAGAAAGTTAAGGCTAACCTGCAGAAGGCTGACTGTTAGGCTTACAACTGACATGTGGACTTCCATCAACATGGATGTGGGGTGTGACTTGACACTATGTCACAAGTGATACAAAGATGGCAACAGTTCTGCTTGAAGTGATCAGGCATTACCAATTCCACAACATCTGAGCATATAATGTAAACAAAAAGTATGTTCATGGCTGAGTGGGGAACAACCTCAAAATTTTACTGCCTGGCTAATAACACAACAAACATGGCTTTAAGTGTCCAGTTGTTAAACCTCCACCATCTACCATGTTTTGCCCACACTTTAAATCTTATTATAAAGAAGGCCCTTGACCAGACATCAGCTCTGCATTAAATCCACAACAAAGCCTGAAAAACAGTTTCTTTTTTTCCCCCCAGATATAGCTACAAGGCTAAAGAGAAACTTGTGGAGATGCAAGGCTCAAAGGGGAGGCCTGCTTTTAAACTGATTCACGAGGTGGAGACTAGATGAAACAGCACATTTCATATGCTTCAATGGCTGTATGAGCAACATGAGCCAGTGGGCACAGCACTTGACAACCTTAACAGTGATATTGTTCCTCTGGCAAGCTCTGAATATAGACTGATGAATGAATGGCACTCCAACCATTTAAGCTTGCAACAGCGAAAATGTCAAGGGAGTGTCACTATCAAAAGTGATACCACTCTGCAGAATGCAGCAAAGATCAAACATGTAGCAGAATGTAACATATGTATATGTAATATATGTAAACATAACGAAATTTACGTTCCACTAGAGCCAGCTATACATTTAGATCACTGTAGAGATGGGTTTCAAAACCTTGATACAATTCTGGCACAATTCCTTCACAGATTTCAACATTTCACAAAGTCTCACCTTATCCATCACTAGAACCAAGCCAAAATCCAAGCAGGGAATACACAGGGAAACGTAACAGACATTCTGACAAGGAACAAAGGAGAAACTGAAGCTATTTATACACACAGGGCTAATCAGGGGAAGTGGTCACAGCTGATGAAAACACTCAGGTGGAAGTAAAAACAATTCAAGATTAAAAGAGACAACTACCAAAATGAAACAGGAACAAAGAATAAGAGTAAGAAACAAAAGCACAAAAGCCCTGGGACCATGACAGATATAGTTTTGTTATTATGACAAATCTTCAAGTTGCTTTAAGATGCTTCAAGTTGGTTATGCAAAAAATTATGCTAAACAAAATGTGATTACATTGTACAATGTTACATTTATTTGGTTGCATTTTTTTAAACAGAGATTAAATGTGTTATTAGCGCTGAAGATTTCATATGGCTAGCTCCAGGAGTTTAGAGCTTATGAGCGATCAAAATGCCAGAAAAATATAAAGTAACTTACATACCAAATTTCAACCCACCTCTATGTAAATGGGCTGCTTCTTTTATAGTGCTTTTTTATTCTAATTTTTTTCTATTCTACTTGAGCACTCAGTTATACAACATGTCTTCATTCACCCAAGCACTTTTTTTTCTACATGTAAGTGCTTTCTATCGAACATTCACATTCCAATAAACACATCAGAGAGCAACTTGGGATTCAGTATCTTGCCCAAGGATACTTTGGCTGACTGGAACAGTCAGGAATCAAACCACCATCTGATTCTTAGGTGACCCGCTCTACCTTCTGAGCCACAGCCACCCTGATGTCCTGTAATTTGTTCTGTACAGCTGATTCTTAGGTGATCAGTTGGGAGCCAGGCGAAATTATCCATGTTGATTCTTTTCCCCTAGTATTGGCTAATGGTTTCAGTGTTTTTTTCTTTTTCCCTGACATACACTTTTCTGATTGTAAAATGCAAAGGGTGAGGATGGCGTATAAATTTCAATTTTATTATCTTTTGTATGTTTAAACCAGCCAACCAAAATCCAACATGTTTTTTAGTGCAGTGGCTGTGGAGCTGAAAACCTTTTACAAGTAGCAGTGTGTTTTTCTTAAAAGTATTACTGGATATTTCTTCCACTACTGCAAAATCAGACAAATATTTAAGACTACAAAGGCATTTCTGCACCAGTCTTCTGTAACTGGGTCACATTTGAGAAAATCTCAGAATCTTCAGGGAATCATCAAAACACAAGCAAACACTCATGAGCAATAATCATGTTTTAAGGAACTGCTTCACTTTTTTATGAATCTGCTTGGAAGAGATCAGAATTTTGGACTCTGCTTATACATACTTTCCAGTGTTATAACATATTCCAGTACATTGTTTGTATTGTTTGTGCATGCTTGTGATACAGAATGGTTTCATTTTTTTGTACAATAAGTAGATGATTGCTTTATCAATATTAAAAGAGAGAAAACTACAAATCATGATTAAAAAAATATGACTATCATATAAGAAATGCTGGTGATCAGTCTATTATGGACTGCCCCAGGCCTATATCAGAATAATTTATTGAGGGTTACAGCTCAGATTAAGTAACTTTGATGATGTAAATTAGGATCAAGGTGAAAATGGATAATCCAAATGACAACAAGCACTTGATGTTAAGGAGAGGAAGTTCAAAGGCAGCACAGGGTTTATTGGACTCTTCATATCATGTTGCTAATGATAATAATCCTAACAGTAAAGGACAATGATGATGACGACAGTCATTATAACAGTAAAATTTGACATTAAAGGACTGGATTCAGGTCAGCCTCATCAAAAACTGGAAAAAATAGCTTCCTGTACCTACTTCAGTGGTACAACAGTTTTATTTGTTCCTGTATATTGGCAATATTTCAGCTCTCTCTGATTGGTGTTATTGGTGTAATCTGATTGGTTGTAGTCATAATATTTCATAGTGCTTAGGAAAGTAATTTGTCTGCTGGCACCATCAAGTGGTGTGAAATCTTTACTACTGCTCAGGTAACAGAAAAAATGTCCTGTGCTGTTAATGTGTGAGTGATACTTGTTACTCGCCAGCTGGAAACTGAGCTTACCTGACTGCTGCTGTGAGTGCTGCTAGTGCTCTACCTACTTATCATGAGATATATATATATATATATATATATATATATATATATATATATATATATATATATATATATATATATATATATATATATATATATATATATTTGTTATTTATATTTATTCTTCTTTAAATTACTTGAATGTCATAACTATTACATGGGCAACACTGGGACTTGGGGACAGAATTTCGCTCCACTGCATGCAAATGTGATGCAAATGACAATAAAGAATTATTGAATCCTTAGTACTGAACTTTGCAAAATAGTCGTGGGTCATTAGGGTGTAATGTAGGGGGAAAGCCTGTACGCAGTGAAATAGTACTTGATTTGCTCTGTTCCTCCCCACACAAATTGAGACCTGTCTGTCAAAAAAGTCCAGTATCCAATTTTGCATGGGGGTGCTCAGTCCAAGTGAGCCCAGTTAAGTGATCAGATGCTGAGTGTTGAAGACTGAGTTGAAATCAGCCTGAAATCAGAAAAGAAAGAGCTGACATTTGGCTCACAAATCATTTTGGTTTGAAACCGAAATTCCCATCAATACATTTTGTAATGAGAGAACATTTTTTTCAGCTCATTACGCCAGCAGAGGCCGCTAATGCAGTTAGAAGCGTGGTCTTCTCCCTGTGCGGAACCTTTCAGGACTGTTTTTGTTTGCACTCGTTTTTGCTAGAACGTGACTCTTTCATATACTTCCGGGCCGGAGTTCACAGTACACATGCGATTGCGGAGGAAAACGGGCATCAATGGGAAGCAGATTACAGCTGATTTAATTTAAGGTAGTACGGCTTATAATTTGTATTTTTCCTCAACATTTAATCTGAACATGCAGATGATTTAAAGACGCTGATCGCTAATTTTTGGTCTTACATGGTGACAGACAGAAGTCTGATTTAGACTTCTGCGCTGAATCTTTGTAGCGCCCTATTGAGTGCGCGACATTATTGCTGGCTTTTATACTTGTGCCAGATGTTAATTCTCTTGCGGTCGTGTCCCGGTGTTTTACATGCGGTGCCAGCCAATAGAAACAAAATGCTGGGGCTTTATCCTCTCCTGGGTCCTGGCTCTTTGTTGTGGTCAGTTGCTTCGGGTGCAAATGTTTTTGTCCTTCTAGTTTTTCCGCTTCTTTGTACATTCTCGTGACTTCTCATATTGATTATTATTGCGTTTACTGCAACGATGATTGTTGTTCTCTCACTGAAAAATTCAAAGACTGCAGCGAAAAAGTAGCCGGAAATTCACAGGAGTGATCGAAGGTATTAAACAAGCCAATCAACCCTTGAGGGCTGCGTGGACCCGATGTTTCATTTCTCGGGATGTGCACGTTAGATTACGTCATAGGGTTGAGAGGGGTTTCCGGTTACAACATAGATTTGCTGAAACATAAAGCAATGACTGTAGTCCAGGTATGAGTACAGCAGGTACATTCCGCTCCAAGAGCAAACCATTGGGTTTTTTTTTAAAGTTACTCAGCCGACAATGTTTATAACCTGGCACAGGGTGTCGATCTGAAAAATATCTGTGAATACTCTGCTAAACATCTGGATAAAATTCTGGATAAAATCTGTTGAATGACAGTCGGCAAATTTGCAAAGACTTCTTTATAGAAATTATGCAAAATTTCAGATCCCTACAGTCATTAGTTTTCTCAAAAACGTATCTTAAGGGATGAAGGTAGGGTTGTTTTTCTTACGAAGTTTTTGAGGGGACATTTTAATATTACATATCTTTAAAAAAACCCTTGAGTTTCTTCAAGTCTTTTAGAGCACATATCTGTGGCTCTGTGAATACATACTCTCAGGAATGTACAGTATGTTGCCAAAAGTGTTAGGGGTGTAACACAAAAATCCACAGTTCGGTTCATTTGCATACATGCAGTAGTTATTTCTGGATCAAATGATGATTTATGTAACTAAAACAAGCAAATTGCATAAACTCCTTATTCCTTGTAAACAATAACAAAAAATAACTTTGAATGAACATAAAAGGCACATTTGACTAGAAAACAAATGAAAATTAACTGATGATGAATTGATCAGTGTCTACTGCATATCACCTGAAAGGTCTTATTGTTTCATAACTAAAACACAATGGGCAGCATGGTGGCGCAGTGGTTAGCACTGCTGCCTCACAGTTAGAATACCATCTGGAAGGCCTGGGTTCGATTCCACCTTGGCCCAGGCCTCTCCCTCTCTCTGTGTGGAGTTTGCATGTTCTCCCCGTGCTTGCGTGGGTTTCCTCCGGGTACTCCGGTTTCCTCCCACATTCCAAAGACATGCACTTACTGGGGTTAGGTTACTTGGCTAATCTAAATTGCCCATAGGTGTGACTGAGCGCGTGAATGTGAGTGTGAAAGGTTGTCTGTAACTCCGTGTTGGCCCTGCAACAGGCTGGCGACCTGTTCAGGGTGTACCCTGCCTCTCGCCCTATGACAGCTGGGATAGGCTCCAGCCCCCCCGCGACCCTGAACAGGATGTGCGGAAGCGAATGGATGGATGGAACTAAAACACAATGCAACACTACATTTTTCAGAAAATAAAGCTGACAAAATAATCCTCTTCTGATTAGACTAATGAGAACAAAATAAATCAGTATGTACATATCACCTGAGAGGCGTATCTACATATCACCTTATCACCTCATGCTTATTATTTTCTAATATTGTCACAATTACTGATTTTCAGCAGATCAGACATGTGACCCTTGTTTCTCTGAACTATGGAAGTTTGTTTCCGCCACAAAAAAATTTTGAGTTAAATATCTCAAAATTTTGAGATGGCTCTGCCAATCAGGAAGTTCCGTGAAGGTACGTCATTTCCTTGTTACCCAAAAGCAGGAGGCTGAAGGCATAACTGATACTATCATTACCCGATTTTGAGTGCGCATGCATTGGCTTCATCTGGTTCCAAGTAACAAGGAATTGACCTCTTTCACTGAGCTTCATGATTTGCAGAGCTAACTCAAAATTTTGACTTATTAACTCGAAATTTTGACTCACGTTTAGCCAACAAAGATTTATTTTTCAGTGGCAAAAACGAGCTTCCATATCAGACAGCTGCCGAGAGCCGGGGTTATTTAAAAAAGTGATTGTCTGTCAAAAAGTGATTTCCAGTATTTGCCAAAAAATGATTGGCTGTATTTAAACAGTGGACAGTGCATCAGCCATTATTTTATCTGCACCTTTCTTGTGTCTGATGTAAAGATTGTATTCTTGGGATAATAAAGCCCAGCGCATCAGCCTCTGGTTGTGGTTGTACATGCGTCTCAGGAATTTTAGTGGGTTGTGTTCAATGCACGCCACAACTGGGTCTGCACTGGAGCCAACATAGACTTCAAAATGTTGTAGGGCAAGGAGCATAGCCAGTGTTTCCTCCTCAGTGGTGTAGTTAATCTGATATTGTTTGAACTTAACTAAGAAGTAAGACACAGGGTGACTGATACCATCTGCTCCATCCTGCAGTAGTACTGCTGCAGCTCCTGTCGCACTGGCGTCTTAATTCTTTTAAACGTACTTTAAGAAGTTTGTGATGCATTAAAAATTAGACAAGAGTAGGATGACAGATGTTTACTTTAATTACACAAACATTATATATGAGTAGTAGGGGATAATGTGTACTGAAATAACAACATGAATAGCTTGAGCTTATTATATAATATACTACAGTATATTTCAACCTAACTGGGCAGCTCATTCTCTCTTGACAATACTTTCTTTAAAAATAATGTATGTTGGGCCGATATGAAAGGTAAAATTGAGATCAGAGGTCAAATGTGACATAATATTTGGATGCCACCTATAGTGTGATATTTAGAATCCAGTATCAGTTTCTAAATGTTGCCTATATAAACAAAGGCAGTACAATTTTAAGCATATTTTTAAAGATAAAATAAATTTCATGAAAGTTTGATTGCATTGTCTCTGGAGCTTGAAAAAAGGTGACTGGACTTATTTAAGTTTCTTGACGTTTCACCTCTCGTTCGAAAGGCAAAACTTAAAGAAAAAGAACCAAAAAGCAGTCCAGTTGCTGTTTTTTCAAGCTCCAGGGACTGCTGTGACCTGGATGACTAAGAACCTACACAGTCTATATCACTTTGGCCTTCTATTGACCTTGAAGAAAAAGTTGGAGGTCAAATTTGACATATTTTAATTCTTTATATGGTAATTTTTATATGTTAACAATACACACCACACTTGTAAGAATCATAGTTCATAAGTTATAAGGCTTTTTGTCAATTTTTGACCAATAAATCTTTAAGTTGACCTTGAAAACCTTGGTGGATGTAAGTCAAATTTTAATGGATTGCTAACATGACCCCACTCTACACTCCTACTAAGTTTTATCAGAATTCATTCAAAATTTTACAAGCTATTGTGTTTATACGCAGAAAGAATTACACCCACGCAAACAGTACTAAAAACTTACCCACCTCTGCCAAGGAGGTTATCAGTTACATTAAAGTGTCTCAGTATAACAGAGTTAAAGGTGCATATATACAAGATTCTGATAAAGGTTTGCAGGAATTATTCACAGGAAATAATTTGTATTTGGATGTTAAAGTTTTTTGTGTAAACAGAAAGTTGATGAAGTTGTTCTGTCCATACCTATACATTCAGTGGAGCCTTGTTCTCTGTCCACAGACTCAAGTGAAAGTGCATTTGACTGTACGGGGCAGTTTCTGTAGTGGACAGGATGGATGGGAAGGTTAAGAAGCAGAAGCAACATCAGCAGAAGCACAGTGGCCCAAAGGCAGAGAAGAAGAAGCTAAAGAAAAAGAACGACTCAGTGGAGGAGGATGAACGCAAACGCAACCCAAAAGCGTTCGCTGTTCAGTCAGCTGTCCGCATGGCCAAGACATTTCACAGGTCAGTGTTGATTGTGCTGCTCATACATAAGATGAGTCAAATTAATTTCTTCAGATTATTTTGTTGTTTATTTTTCTTTTTCCTCAAAAAGGGCCCAGGACATTAAAACCAAAAAACACCACATCCCTATTGTAGACCGGACTCCCCTGGAGCCTCCTCCAATTGTGGTTGTAGTTGTCGGCCCCCCCAAGGTGGGAAAAAGCACACTGATCCGCTGCCTGATCAAAAACTTCACCCGGCAGAAGCTCACAGACATATGTGGACCTGTAACTATCGTTTCTGGTGAGCTGGGATACTGACTTCTGTGTCAGTGTTTGGATAAATCTATTTTATTTTTCTCTGACCTAATATAGACGCTTAGCCACTGCAGTCACTGGCTGATAAAGAAAAAATGTTGTGGCTCACACTGGCACCTCAGCTTATTAAAATTGTCATTAGAATGTTTTTGACTGCAGGAATTAAGGCTTGATTATACTCTATTGTGGACACAGACACAACAGCCAAGAAATTATTCCTGTTATACTTCTTTGGAGTCTGCCACTTGGTTGCAGTGTTGCAATTAGGGCTGCAACGATTCCTCGAGTAACTCAAATGATTCGATTATTAAAAAAAAAAAATTCTTGACAGAAATTTGTTGCTTTGTTTAAACTCAGGTGTCACTGTGAAAGTGGAGCGTTTCATCCACATTAGACGGGACAAAAGTATTTCTTATCCGATTACTCAATTAATTGATGGAATAATCAATAGAATACTCGATTACTAAAATAATCGATAGTTGCAGCTCTGGTTGTAATGTAAATTCTCTGCAGACAAATCTGTGCAGTCACAAAAACAGGTAGGCATTTGGATGTTCTCACAGACCCTTGAACGCACCAGCTGATGACAAAATTTACTTCACACGGACCTGAGCACACTCGTGTGGACTCCAGTGGACTTTCGGACATGGAAAGTATAATCAAGGTTTTAGCAGGCACCACAACTTTCATTAAAACCACAGCAAGGGGCATTGACCTTAGTAGAAATCTGTGTATTGGTGGAGGAATAGATACATAGCACAAAAAATAATTTCCTATTGTCCAATTAACTATTCGTTTGTGACCGTCTTTATGTATTTATCTATAATGTCACATTATTTATTTGTGTGTTAATTGGCTATTTTATGTTGCCTAGGCAAGAAGCGTCGGTTGACTTTCGTGGAGTGTAACAATGACATAAACACAATGATTGATGTCGCAAAGGTGGCTGACCTGGTAAGTCTTTCAAAACTTACAAATGCCAACAAATGTATGAATAGGCAGGTTTGATTGAGATGTGAGATTACAAGTACATCTAAGGGTGCTTCACCTTCATACACCTTAAGTGAATGTACCCTTGGTCATCATCATTGGGTGTTTTGACTCTCAACCACAACACCCTCTCGATGTTGAGTCTGCAGTGGTGGTCAAATCACTGTCCATCTCCTCCTTCTGGTTTCCAGCTTAACTCCTCTCTCCTGCTCCATAACCAGCAAGAGTCTCTGTTCCCTTTCAGTCCAGTGGCTGTGAGCATTCTTCCACAGTGCTTCACTTAAACCTTTTAATAAGTGGTGCTGAATGTTCTGCAGTGTGTCTTAACTTGACAAGCCCAAAGCCTTTAAATTTTTTGCTAGCGATCGTGATGGATCACAACTGCTAGTTTTTCTTTGCCAGCATAAACAGGATTTGTTTGACAGCACTCACTAGATTGATCAATACTCAGAACAATGGGAGAGTCCAAGGACCTCTCCTAAGATCTAAGGAGGAGAACTGTAGATTTACACAAGTTGGGAATGCCTCTAAAGCCATTTCTAACCAACTGTAGATTTCAAGATAGTCAGTTCAAACAACTGTACAGAAGTACAAATTATTTGGATGTGTCACCACTTTGCTAAGGTCTGGAAGAAGACCCAAACTGTGGACACCCTCAAATGAGAGGAAATTGTTTAAGGAACAACCCAGGAACCACTAAGACTAAAGCCTGGCATGAGCTGAAAACTGCTGGAACACCAGCATCACTGTGAACAGTGATGCTGGTGTTCCAGTACATCAACAGACAGAGGTTGGCAATCATGAAAGAAAGCTCAACTGGAATTTGCAGCTGCCTACATGGACAAGCCAAATGCCTTCTGGAGAAAGGTTTTATGGTCAGACGCGATCAAGATTGAGCTATTTGGCCACAGTGAGAAGAGGTGTGTTCAAAGGAAAGGTGAGAACACTGTACAAGTGTCAAGCATGGTGGTGGTAGTATCATGCTCTAGTGCTGCTTTTCTGCCAGTGGTACTGGTAAATTGCACAACCTGGATGGAATAATGAAGGAGGAGGACTACCTCCAAATTCGTCAACTTCACCTCAAATCAACAGCTAGACAGTTGGAATTTGGACACAATTGGGTGTTCTAAGAGGACAATGATCCCAACAAACATCAAAACTGGTTTGGAATGGATAAAACAGGCTAACATTAAGCTTCTGCAATGGCTTTCCCAAACCCCCGACTTCAACCCAGTTTAGAATTTGTGGACTATGCTTAAAAACTATGTTCATGCCAGGAAACCAATCAGTTTAAATGAACTCTAACAATTCTGCCAAGAAGAGCGGTCAATTATCCAGCCCGAATTATGCCAGAAATTTGTTGATGTCTCCCAAAAGTGTCTGGTCAAGATGCAACTTACTAAGGGACATTTAACCCAATATTAGTGGGGTGTATGCACATATTTGAGCCTGTATGTATACCTTTGTGGATTAGATAAAATCCTAAATAAATTCAGACTTGTGCACCCAAGTCTTGCATTGTTAAAGTCATTAAAGGGGTGTGCTGTATAATCATTCCACCCTAGAAAAAGAACAGTTAAAAGAAATCATTAAAACGTGCAAAAATTAGAATGACATTCATGCCTATGATGAGTGTATGCAAATTTCTGGCCACAACTGTACATGTCCAGTAAGTGGTGCAGAGATTGTCAGTTGCATTATGCTTCACAATCCTCTTTTCTGAAGTTTAGAAAAGCACAGTCTTGGGACCTGTTTCACTGTTGCCAAGCATGCTCATTTTCCTGCAACACTGGAAATGATTGAATTATGCAGAATTGAATTCATTAAAGATTTGATTAAAGTATATATAAAGGATAGACATGCATGGTAAATGTATTTTCATGCTGTTTTTAACAGATTACTAATGTAATAGTTCATTAAGACACTGAGTAACCTGATTTGAACAGAGGAAGTATGCTGTAAATTGAATAAAACAGAAAGACATTGTTTCCCTTTTCTGTCTCCAGGTTTTGATGCTGATTGATGCCAGCTTTGGCTTTGAGATGGAGACATTTGAGTTTCTTAATATTTGTCAAGTACATGGTTTCCCTCGTATTATGGGTGTGCTGACTCATCTGGATGCATTCAAGAACAACAAGACTCTGAGAAAGACAAAGAAAAACCTCAAACATCGTTTCTGGACTGAGGTGTACCAGGTAAACCCATCATAAGCACATCTTTACTACTGGAAAAATCTTGCACATTGACACAAGAACTTGTATGGCTGTAACAGTGTTCTGATTGGCTGTTGTGTCTGAACCCATCAGGGAGCCAAGCTGTTTTATCTGTCTGGCATGGTGTATGGTGAATATCAGAACCAGGAGGTGAAGAATCTTGGCCGCTTCATCTCTGTTATGAAGTTTCGTCCTCTGGTGTGGCAGACATCCCACCCTTATGTTGTAGTTGATCGGTGAGTACTAATGACACTGTACTGCAAGAGGTTCATGTGAAAATATGACCTCCATTTATCTGTAGCACAGTATAAGAAACAACATTTTCAAGGCTGACAGCAGTGGACAGTACAGTCATGGCTTTCTCACTACTTAGCTTAAAGTAGTGTTTTTACCATTGACTGATAACGTGGTATAACTTGGACTGATACAACAGGATTGCTTCAAGGTGGAGCCGCACTGTTTCCCTTTAAAAGGTTTTGAAGCAGCGTCATTCAAGCCAAGCTCACCTCTTCCTCACTTTCTGCAAAGAGGGTGATCTGGTGAGACACCTCACTCATGTTATCAGAGAACACGGTTCACAAGAGTAAAAAGTAAAGTAAACTTACCTTCTGTAGTGGTCTAAGTGCCTTACTATGGGGATATGCAGACTCCCAGTTTGCCAGATAAGGCCATCTAAATTGCTGACTATTAATGTAGGAGGACTGCTGGAATATCACCGACACATTTCACGGATGCAAGAGCAAGTAACAGCACTGTCTTTAAACATAACATTTTCAGGCCCACTTGACCTAGTAGTTCAAATGGTGGCTGAGAAACTGCCTCCAATACCAGGCATAAATCCCACGTAGGGACAAGCAGTTTAGATGGGGAGTGTAACTGTGGTGCTTCTTTCACAAAGTAACAGACTAGAGGGGTTGCTAGGTCCACTTTAATAATGGAAAAGACCTTGCCCTTATTCAGCAACCCTTGGAAAACAGAGAATTGCCTTTACAGAGCACTGAAAAGAAATGCAACATTCCTTTTACCTTAGAAGTCGGATATCGGAGCTGGGAGTGATGTCATTTCCGAGTTGAGAACATTCAAGTACTAAAGTTGAAAAGCAAGGAAAAAACTTTTTTGTTCCTGGAATGTAGAAACATTCATGCATGCTTGCATTTGTGCTTGTTTTTTTGTATTTAAAAAGACTACCGTAGCACATGTACAGACAATGATCTGGTCAATGATTTGTGTTGAGGATGCGTATAGCATCTCCCTGGTCCCAGGGAAAAGAACAGCAGAAACTGAGCATCCTCTTGAGGCAATTTGTAGTCTTCAAAAGCAAGCTCTGTGTGCCAGCGACTGTTCCTAAGGAGGTAGAGCAAGTCTGGGCTGGTTATTATATAGAGCTTTTCTACTCTACTTGAGCACTCAAAGCACTTTAAATAACATGTCTTCATTCATTCATGCAAGCACTTTTTCTAGATCTAAGTGCTTTCATTTAACATTCACACACACAGTCATACTCAGGTGAATGCATCGGGAGCAATTTGGGGTTCAGTATCTTGCCCAAGAATAATTTGGCATGCAGACTGGAGCAGTCGGGGATCAAATTACCAACCTTCTGCTCTACCTCTACCTCCTGTGCTCTACCTCCTGTGCCACAGCCACATCTATAGCGGGTTCCTTTGGGGTGCACCCAAGTAGTCAAAAGTGCCCAAAGTAGAGAGAATGATGCTTGAAGTCAGTTCTGCTCCTCAGAAACACTGAAAATGTCATTATTGACAAAGAAATGTTCTTTATACCTCAATAAAATTCCTGTACAGGAAGTCAGCTTATTGTCTGCACAGCTACTATGTTAGATACAATGTTGATATAATTAATGAGCTATACACATGCTGCTGGGACTCCTGTTTTTTAAATAAATAAATAGTTAAATTGTAAGTATGTCTTGTTTCTTCAGACTTCAGCCATCTAATCCAATAAACATCAAACAAGCCAATAGCAGAAAAACCTGTTAGAAAATATATATATAATAAGGTTTTTAATGGGTGCAGCCCACATACTCAACTCTGCTGCTCATCCCACAAATGCATTTACTTTATAAATGTGGCACCATTAATAAAACAAAGATAAACAGGTTTTCCAACAGTAAAAGATTTATTGCCAAGAAGAATTGTTACAAGTTTCTCTTGAATATTTATTATTGTGCATCAGTAAGACAAAAGCATTTCTTACTTGATTAATTGATGGAATAATCATTAGAATACTCGATTACTCAAATAATTGATAGTTGCAGCCCTAATTTTTATTGTAATAACTGTATTGAGTTTCTTAAATATTGCCTGTGGGATATGCTCTCCATTTAATAATAATTAAAAAAGACTAAAAGTAATCATTTTCAAACTAACTGAAACTAAATTGAATTTGTACAGAAACAATAAATTGATCAATCATGACATGTTCAAGTCAGAGATTGTCAGAGGTGCGTGTGCTGCTTGGGGCAGGAGTCTGCCTCGCCAAGTTCATGTAATGTGAATAGATTTCCTTATTGGTAACCAGGCAACCAGCCATAATGCTGTTTAGATGTTCATTCATTTTAAAGAAGCTGATTTTCTGTGTACTCACTCAGTCTTTACTCATACTCTCCTACTCTCCTCAGTCTTGAGGACTTGACAGACCATGAGAGGGTTAGGACAGACCCTAAGTGTGACCGGACTGTGTCACTGTATGGCTACCTCAGAGGGACACATTTGAAAAACAAAGGCCAGGTCCATATACCAGGTACAAAACAAAGTGTTTTTACAGCATAATATCTAAGAAATACTCCACAAGAGTACTTAACCAAGTCGTCTTGAAAACACTGGAATGATGTGTTGTGTTATCCTGTCTGCAGGTGTAGGAGACTTTCAGGTGTCAGATGTGAACTTCCTGCCAGACCCATGTCCCCTACCTGATACTCAGAAAAAGAGGGCACTGAACGAGAAGGAGCGGCTGCTCTATGCACCCATGGCTGGGGTTGGAGGGGTTGTGTATGACAAAGATGCTGTTTATATTGACCTCCCAGCCAGCCACGTCAGACAGCTGCAGGTGTGTGTGTATACTTGACATGGCAGTGTATAGTTTGCATCTAAATGGTGTGAGGTTTGTTTGGAAAATGTTCCCTCAGGCTTTTTTGTGCTCCT